>NC_056570.1:26782984-26836144 GCF_013358625.1 Macadamia integrifolia | reverse complement strand
TGGGGGGGGGGGTGTGTGGGGGTAAGCATTTGATTGATAGTCTCATTAGAAATTAAGAATAACAGATATGTCAACCAACTTGTCCGGAAATAACAATTTGGTTGATATGCATTATGAATTTTATCATATGACAACAGACTTCGTCATAAGTAGATCTTGTGGACTTCATCTTTTCCTGGAGTCTTTCAATTGGAAAGGTTGTCATGTGGAAGAAATAAATTTATGTCATGCAAGGCAGAAGAAAGTTTAGAAAATTCAGTGTCTGAATCCAACTTCTCTAGAATGGTATGCCATTCATGTGGAAGAGTCCTTGTAACGTAGTTTCTCAATGTACTAAATGATATATCATTGTATTTTAAAGTTTACTTCTGTCTGCCTAGTTTGATGTTAGGGCACATGTCCTGCCATCAGTAGTCTCTATATATAGAACTTGCAAAGGTACATCTATTTTGGTGTATTGTGGTGGTGGTGGTGACCTGGTATTTGAGCTTATAGTCATAAGTTTTTCACGTTCTGTTTGTGGTTGTTTCTACTCTAGTCTATGTTGGGTTCTTCTAAAAAGTTGTACTTGCATTGGCAGCTGTTGGGCCAAACTTTTTGTGTTGTATTGTTTATATTTCCTTTAATTTCTCTCTTCTGAACAGTATTTACTGAGGCTTTTACTATTTGTATGCTTCCTGTGAATAAACAGCAGGAAATATGAAATATACTGTTACAGTAGGCCCCTAACAGTTATTCTGTAATAATCACAGAAGATTTTCATTTAGCAATATTGTTTGACAGCTCATTCAGAAAGCAATATTATTTGGAAATTATTATTATTATTTGTAACTGTTGTGCAGGATACCTTATTGAGCCTCTTTGTAACTGTGGGTTATGGAGCCAACCTCTGCACAATTGATACTTCAATTCTTCTAAAGATGTTTAGGCTTGGCTTTCAGACATAAGTGTTCACAATCAAACAATCAAGGGTTAATTGCAAGATACCACGTTCTGATGATCCTCCTTAGGCTTGAATGCTGAAATAGCCACAGCCCCATAACAGTTACAGAATCCAGCCGAATAGATACAATAAAGCACGTTCAATGATGTACACAAAAACAAAAAGCACCTAATATTTGAAAAAGACGTGGTAGAAAATATTATATGCCTTATGTGTTTGACATGTTTTTGAGTTGTTCTGTTTCTCGTGTTGAGCAGTTGTTACTTCGAGTAGTTATCCATGCAATTTACCGTGTGATTGAGTTTGTCAGGTGAAGCTGTTATAACTTTATAAGTTATCAAGTTGGTTGGGTTTCTATTATTAACGAACAGTTTGAATTTAGAATTAGAAATGGAAAGAAATTTCAGATTTTTTTTTTCACCTTCGAAGTGGAGAGTTTGGGTTCCTATAGAACAAAGACTGTTGGAGAGGTTGGGTTCCTCTTGAATCGAATCCAATAACCAAAAGGAATCGTAGAAAAATATATTATATGTTGTTGAATTGATAAAAACTATTTCCATTTATTCATAATCATTTAATAAATAATCTCATACAAGGGAATTTAATGGAATCTTCAAATAATAACAAAATCTATTCATATCTTCTATTGCATACCCAGTGAGCATAAGTCATCATATAAATCACTAGCAGTAAGTAGTAACTGTATATTGCATTTTTGGTGCTATGGCTCATTCCATCTGGTGTATCGTCTGTTAAAATGTTCTAATATGGGGATATTTCGTAGATTCATGAAAAAACATAATAGCTGCATGTACCTTCTAGTAGTTTGAATAAGACGGTTGACCTCATTTCATTAAAGTTGCATTAAAGTTTTGTTTTTTGATAAATTTCTCCTTAATTTGCAGGTTTTACAGGTATAGATGATCCATATGAACCACCATTGAATTGTGAGGTATGTATTTTTTAAACCAAACTAGATGGCATTCTCATTCGTAAATTGTCATACACATACTATAACTGAGTGCATGACAATTACAGTTAAGACCATTATCTATGCCCTGGAATAATATACCATGACATGCAACATAGTGGAAATGTCTTACCACTTTAGGAGTGAAAGTTTCTGTTGTAGGGACAGTCAGTTCAACCCAACACGTCCCACCATAGTTATCATGGCGTCTAGGTGACCCAAGGTTTAGGAGGGGTCCTGGATGCAAGGCAACACCATGGCACCCGCCATAGGTGACCAAGGCAAAAAGGCGGCAAGGCACCTAAGGCGCCTGGATGCCTAACCGACGCTTTGACAGCTATGCCTCCCAAGCTGCACTCTGTTCTAACAGAATTAGCTATGTGGCACTTCATGAACCTAGTTGATATCTCCTTGCACCCCGTGGTGTAAGTTCCTGTAATATTAATATTTTGGGTCCTATTGGACTAATATAATTTGTATATAATCTGCCCCCACGGATGGGTATGGTTGTTCCTTGATGATAAGGGACCTCCTGGCAGAACATGAAAGCCACATATCAAACTCAAGAATGATGTTGTATTGTTGCTTAGAATCCTTCACTCATAATAAAAAAGAATGCTTAACACATGCACACAACCATATATATGTGTGTGTGTTATGCATGTATAAGTCATACCAATTTATTAGGATCTGATGGTGACTGGTAAAATTTACTTCCATTTCTCATACAATACAATTTGTTCAACTGAACATGGGCTCAAGGAAATCTCAAAAGATTATTATAAGTCTCATAGAAATGGATCGTGTTTGAAGCTCAAGAGAAAGAAAACTTAGATAGGAATGAGAAGCAAATAAGATATTCACAAAATTCTTCAACAAGGGGGAAGTCAAATACACAAGGAGATTCAGCTTCCAAATAGCCATTTGACTGAACAAGTTCTAGGATATTGGAATATGTTTTCTTTCAATTTTATAAATCTCTTACCTGGTTTAGGACTTATCCTTCCCTTTTTCATCCCTCTTATATGTTGAATCCTTATTGTTTTTTAACCCTCAGATAGAGATAAAACAGTTGGATGGGATTTGCCCTGCTCCATCCTCTATGGCAGGCCAAGTTGTGACTTACTTGGAGGACAAAGGCTTCCTGCATGAGTAGTGATTTATCAACTTCTAGTTTTGTTCCCTATTGAATCATTTTCCCCCCTTTTTTTGATGAAATATTTGTAGATGATTATGATATTTGAATACATTCTTTATTTTAGGCCTTATTGGTAGTGCATGGGGTATTTAATGGCAGTGGGTTCTTGTAATTTGGTGCATCCAGTTATGCAATTGTTTGTATGTATTTAAGATGCAAATGACAGTGGAATCGATTTTAGCTTTCTCATTATTAATATAATTGAATGGTTAATTCATTGACTTCCTTATTAGCTATGTAATTATCCTTCCTAATTATTCTCCTACTCCAGAAAAAGGGTACCTACAGTTGGCCAGTTTACATATGGGCTGATGATTAAATCACTTCCACCATTGGATAATTGCATATTACTTGTAGTAAGTTGACCATCTGAATCTGTATATCTGATGTCATCTTATACACTGTGTGAGTTGAACTGCACTCACATTAGATTGTAATCCCCCAACATTGGCTTTGTTTTTAAAAGCTAAGGCCTATACCTGAATTGAAAAGGACTAGCAAAACTCGAAGTGAGAAAGAGAGTTTCTTCATCTTCAAGCTTAGGTTGTGGCCATTGAAGGAGGAGCATTCAACGGGGTTCATCATTAAGTGTTCCTTTGGAGGAACTCACTCTCAATGACTTTTACTAGGTAACCCACCTTCTCCATTAATAATTGTTATTTGTTCGTGTGTTCGTTGAGATCATACTTTACTGGAAAATTTTATCTGGCACCCTTTCGGTGCATTGATTGCCTTCACTCACAACTTGCCGGAGCGTGTGTTGATATAGATAGTACCCAACATTGACAAACCATAAAAAAAATAAATAAATAAACAAGTACCACAATTTGGTACATTGTTCATCCCAATAAACAGTATGCATACATAAATTTTAATCATCCTGTAGTTTTTGAAGTTCTACTGTTTAACCAAACAAAGAAAAAATTGTTTGAAGAAACACTAAGCTCTAAGGTATCCATTAGCCCTAACCTCCCTCCTCACTCTCAAATAAAAATAAGGAAAACCCCCCCTTGAGGTATCACCACAAAGCATGGTGATATGTGGTCCACCTCCTGCTACTCCTTTTTCCGTTTTTAGGAGAAAATATACTTAAAAATGACAATCATACATTTATGAACGCGGGGTTCTTAGATATCCAATTAGTTCACCAATGGAATTGACCAAGTGGCAGAATAAAGCACCGAAGTTCAGGATTCTGAAGAGGGTGATGTCAATACATCGGAAGGAATGATTGAATTTGAGTTCTGAAATTTGATGTGGCAAATTCAGATATTCCCTACATATCCACAGTCCAATGCAGAGTTGCATAATAGCCCCCCACATCTAATGTTTACCTCCAGTCCAAGGAAACTTTTTGCAAAAATAAGTTCGCCTTATTCTCTTGTTTGATTAATCTCTCAATAGGGGTTCATGTAAGATGTGTTTGCCTAAATATTTTCTCTGTTATAAAAACTTTCTTCACCAACAAATGAAGCCTTATCCCAACTTAATGGAGAAGGCTATATGGATCCAACAGAACAAAGTAAGAAAAACTGAGGTCTAAAGAGAAAAAAGGGGAATGAATATATGCATAAATAAGGGGAGAAAAATGAGATGAGAAATGAAAATGAAAAATGAGGAGAGAAAAAAAAAAAAACAAATGAAAAAGGAAAGTAAGAAGAAAGATGCTCAGCCCAACAAGTTAGGAGAATCTCCGTTAAATGGGATTAGCAACATGGATTATTGTTGTTCAATAAGCTCTATCCGAGATCATACTTAGGTCATTTCTCAAAGCTTTCATTTGAGTATAAAATATACGAAGCTTCAACAGAATCAACAAAATCCATGATCCATCAAAATCCATGATCCATAAAGTAAATAGGGACTGCCAGTGTAATGCCAGTGTCCTACTTTAAAGAGTGTCTTCTGATACTTGTGATCCCAGTCACTGCTATCAGAGGGCTTTATGTTATTGACAAATAGTTTACAAAGGTCCTTGGGGCCTACTTGATTTCATACCACAGGAAACCAGCAGTAGAATGGCCCACCATTCATCTTCACGATTCACACTTCTTACAATTCAATAGTTCAATATAACTAAGAAGTGGATCATACTGTTTCATGTGAACTCACAATTAATCAGAAGACATAGCAAGGTAGTCTATTCAGATTCCAGAGAATTGGTAACCTATTAAGCTCTCCATTTGTTTGAGAAACCATCACAAGTATCAGAAGACACAAAGATCTTGATTGGGATCCACCATCCTTAATCTGACCCTTCAAAAGCTACGAAGATGCATCCTCCAACTCTGTTTATTAAATAATTTCATCCTCTTACAAGAGTAAGATATTGAGTATCAAATCTAGAAAAAGAATATGTAGTCGGGAAATATTCCTTATAAATACATGTAAGACTCCTTTTTTTTAAAAAAAATTAATTCCAACTATTCTACCATCCTTAGAGAGAAGAAAAAAGAAATGTTTCTGGACCTCTTCTCTGCAACACTCCGCTTAGAATGAGCCACGGATGAAATGGTTCAAGGAGAGAGTCATGGTTTGACAAAAGAAGTGGCTTGATTGAAATATATGCAAGTTGAATGATCACCGAGCCAGGTCTTGGGACTTTGCAATGTGAACTCATGGCCCTATTTCTTGTTGAATATGCCAAAAATAGATTTGATTGCATTGATGGCATTCTCATTGATAAAAGACTCATCAAATCTACTCAGTAGAGGTGCAAATTCTTCTGATGTTCTCAAATTGGCCAGATCAGGATCTGTCCGAATTCTCTGCAACAGTAGCAACATAGAATGTTGATGGTCTTTAGGCATAACTATCAAGACTTCATTTCAGTAAGAACTGTAATTGCGTACCTTGAAATTTTCATATCCAGCTTGTAGAGCATCTTCAAGTGCAGAAAGTCCAGCTTGTATCTGTCAACACAGAACTTAAATATTATGCAGGAAAGAAAAAATGATCATACAAAATATAAAACTGTAGAAGGAACAGGAATATCCCTGACTTATCAACTACCAATAAAGTGAACAACTCAGTACGAAAGATGCAGCAGAAATGAAAATCTATGTAAAATTGAAAGGCTGCTGCCAAGGGTAATGGTATGACAGGACTAATGAGAATAATTTGGTACCTGATTAAGTTTGGAATAACAGCAAGCTACATTGTAACTTGCTACTGAGGCTTCATTTGGTTCTGGTTTTGATCCCAGTACTGATTCAAACTTCTCCAGTGCTGCTTCATATTTCCCATCCCTTGTATAATAAACAAAAGAAAACCCAGTTAGGAAATGAAGGAGAACAACATAAAGCCATATGTTTATTTGAAATAAATAATGATTTGTATGTTTTTACACTTCCAATGTTCATGAAAAAATAAGCCCACTAGAAGTAAATATAGTCACAGTTTGAAATCAGAAAAACTTGAGAGAAAAAAGATAATTTCATTTGCTAAACTTACTTGTAAAGCATTAGCCCCTCACGAAGGTCCTTTTCTCTGTTTTCCTTCTGTTCCATTTTTCTCAAATAATTTTGCATCTGAAAACAAAAACATTCATTATTGAATTCAGAGTAAACCAAGAGAGGAGTGATCTTTTCTGCACTTACAGAGATGTTATCCTTATTCCTAGAGTGAAAAAAATTTGTACTCACTTGAATATCCCTCACTCTATTACTAATCACACCGGAATTCCTCTCAGCTCTGATTATCTCCTTCTCAGTAAGCTCAACCTTATTTTCTACTTTCCCTGGCAGCATTAGGCGTGTCAAACGATGGATGAGTGCACTGATATTGGGTGGAACCAGCAAATGAATGCTGGGAACACTATGAGGAAAATCCTTCATGATTGGGTTTTCAAGCAGAAAGTAAAGATCAAATGTGGTGAAATGCCAATTGAAGAAACAAAACATTGTTGATGAACAAACCGTATCTCTTCTGCATTCGCATGAGTAAGGGGCCAACTCTCTGACGGATGGTATACATGGTCCTTCCATACTCAGCAGCAGGCCATATTTCTTCTCCAAACACAGCACTGCAAGAATTTTAAACCTCTGTCACAATCACACACACCACCATGGATTCATCTCTTGAAGATAAAGATCAAAGATTATTCTGGGAAAAAATTGTAAAAACAAAGGATAATACTAAAAAAACATGAACACTAAAACCAAGAAAAGCATTTTATCCATGAAATAAACAGAATTGGAAAATTAACAAAATTTTAAGAATCTACATGATTCCAGTACAAACTGCAAACAGCCGAAAACACATATTCACCAGAAATTGATGTGTTAAGAACTACAGAAGTTACTACATAGTTCATTTCTAATCAAACACAAAGATTACTATAATTCTTTAAGCAGAGCCCACCAGAAATTCTCTGCAGTCAATCAAGAAGCAGAATTTCCATATTAGCTTAGCAGCAAGAGATGCAAATCGAGAAACAAATGAGAAAAAAACCTGGTTGCAAGTACTTTATCCCCAACAGTGAACACCCCAGATTTGTCAGCTGAGCCACCAGGAGCAATGGCATCAATGTAGGTTCCTCCATCCCTGCCCTTGACAAACCTCAACCCATATGGCTGATCCAATTCTACCTCATACTCTTCGTACTTTTCTTCCACTTCTTCTCCTTCTTCTCCTCCTTTACCTTCACTCTCTGATTTTGATGGCTCCGATTCAGTGATGGATGCTTTAGAAATTAAATTGGATGGTGTAACCAACCGGGTACTGTAGAGATAGATTGGACAGTCCAAGAATGAGTGATTTGGGTTCCTGGAGAAGTATAGCTTTGGAAGAAAGTTGAGGCATGGGTTTTGCTTAATGGGTGGTGTTCTTCTTGGTAATGGAGGAGAAGAACAGAGAGAAGCACAGCTGCTTGAAGCCATAGAGATTATGGGTTTCTACAGTTCTGTTCAGAGACGAGGTTTTTATGTGGAGAAAGAGGAATTAATACTACAACCCATCTGGAGGGAATGAGAGAGAGACTCCAAAGGAAGAGAAGAAGTTTGCAGAGAAAGAGAGATTTGGATTGGAGGGACGTGACTAGTGGCTCAGGTGAGGTGTTGAGTTCAACTTAAAAGATTATGCTGCCACGTGTCTCTAAATTTTGTTTTTTAAATGTTTTTTTGAGGAATTCCTGTTTCTGGGCCGGCCCACTCTACCCAAGGCCCAAGGAAGGATTTGAAACGATCTACCCCCTCCCAGTGTGCCTTGAAGAATTGGTATTGGATCGGGCATATAAGCCGATCCATATTGGTATAGGCAATGCTCGATACCGATACCTGCCCGATTCGGTATTCGTAGAAGGATTCTAATTACGGGTAAAATTGTCCAGAAAACAAATTTCTTTTTTCATTTAAAATTGAGGACAAAATAGTCCGATTAAAACCAATACAACTGATCTTTATCCGTATTGACTATTGATACCTTGATTTAAAACTTGGAGAGGAACTGACTTGGATCACCTTCACATACCGGTACCTACATCCACGGTGGGGACGTTATACATGTTCTTTTGGCTGTCGTAAATTTCTCTACATGCTCTTCATCATAGTTAGTAAGTTCGGGGATGACAATAATATGGGAACTGATATGTATGCCAATTAAATGGACCATACAATAATAATACGTTTCAAAAAATCCGGTGCAATAAAGCACGTACAACAATGACACAGTACGTGTTCCATACTAATACGGTTGCTCAATAAAAATCCGGGACTAAAAATGATTGTTTGAATCTAAATTCTAATCTACCACGCTTGTATGGATACTAAAATCTAATCTGATTTTCCAATTTGCAATCATTTCCCATTCTTTTTGAATTTTCACATTTAATATTAATTAAATTTAACCCCTAAAAAGGGTATGGTAGAAAGAACTTAGAGGAGAATCAAACCTCATCTTGTCTTGTAACTTTGACATGTTCTCTTTTTCTTCTTGGTACGAAAACAAGGTTCAAGAAGATAGAGAATAAGTGGTTGCAATCGTTCATCCTAGAAATGAGCTTGGATTTTCTTGAAATTTCTATTGGGGTACAATCCAAGACCAGTCACAGACAATTTTAAGGCTCAAGAACCTCCTCCCTTCAACTCATTTGATTTCTCAGATGCAGTATTGCAAGAACAGAAGGAGGAGAACACCCATGTCATTTCCTTCTTTCTAATTCTTCACATTGTCTCGCTGCAACTATGTTTGTAAATAATTATCAGTCCAATTCAAATGGCAATTGTATGCTAAATTTCCTAGAAAGATTTTCATTTCAACCCCTTTTAATTTAGAATCCCGCCCTTGGCCATCTTTGTCCATGTGAGTCATCTCTTTTGAATCTTTCTTGTTTCTCGTTAAAAATTATTTACATATACAATTGTCCTCAATTGGATTTTCAACACCAATAGGAAGAGAAACGGAAAAGAGGAAAGGTTGATTGAGTTTTCAACAATCGATGGGAAGAGAAATGGAGAAGAGAATGAGAGCAGGGGGTATTGATGTCTTACCTATCACCCTCAGTCACTGGCCATCGAGAATGGAGATAGAGGAGAAGGGGTCACTGGGACAAGGGTTCCTCCTTTTTTTGGTTTACTTAGATGAGGGAAGAAGAAGGGTTATAGTTTCGATCGATTAGGGTTCCTGATAGAAGACAAGGGTCGAGAATTGGGATTTGGCCCATTTGGGTTAATCTCATTTGTTTTTTGAACACAAAAATTTTATTGAGTATGTGACGTATTATATGAGTATTATTCATGTATAATACGATTATCTTTAAAATCCTCGTATTAAACAGTTTTGTTGGATTGATATGCCAAATTACTAACTTTTGAATTAAACATTCAGTCTAGTACGCGCATTTTACTAACTATGCTCTTGATGGCATTTCTACCAAAAAAAAACTTCTTAATGGCATTAGTCAAGAGGATATGTTTGACCTCCCTACCATATATGGAGGATACCGGTACGGGGAGGTGATCTTGGCTCTTGGGAACTCCATCTTGCCGAGGTTTCTCCCTCGTAATGTACATATAAAGGTCAAAGCATAATTCGTTAGCATGACTAGATAAATTTCTTTGGATGCTTAAAAAAGTTATCATATGGCATGTTGAATGGTCTCAAACGAAGTTTGCTAGTGATAAAATAAAACTTTGAAAATTCAAGTCTATAAGAGAAGGATCGAGTTTTCCTAAGACCAAGGTAAATGGGAATCCCAAGGGAGAGGGGGTAGGGGTCTCTCAACCCTTCGATCGTGCAGTGAAGAAAACTTCTCACATAAAAAATGCACAAAAATGGTTGAAATACCTTAAGTATACATAGATATACTTGGGGATGCATCTCCAGACACAAAAAGTATATGGTTGAATTTGAATTTTATAAGTGGCTTATCCAAACCCTCAACTATTTATCAACAGCCATAATTGCCACTTCTGTGAACCATTAATGGAGGCATACCCCGATCGAGTTTGAAACAATATTTTGATTTCAAATGGTTTTGAAAAACCAATACTGTGGACTATTTGAATGGCAGAGACTTGAGAATAATTTCAATTCATATATGATGTGTTATATCAATAATATAAATCACTAAATTTGACATGTGACTAACCTACATAATTTCATAACTATCATTGAATGGTCTGATTTTTACGAAGTTATTTTTCTCCGTGGCAAAGTAGCGGAGATTGAAATGGGCTCAAATCAAATAGAAGCTAGATTTGAAACTCGTGTAATAATAAAAAGCTGCAGGCATACAGGTGAGACCATATTATAACCATGAAGGAACTCTTTATGAAAGAAGACAAGTATGAAGTGTCACACATGCTCATCAGTGCCACCGTCTGAATGATCTTTCCATCCATGAATTCAAGAAAATCAGACGATCCTACCAATCCCCAATATGAGTTTTTCTAGGCATTCTGCACATTGCTTTATGACTTCTAAAACAGCAATGGAATTTCCATTTTGGTCCCCCCCACACACACACCAAAAAACACCCCAACAAAAAAAAAAATGCCACTCAATAGGGATTGGAGATCACCAAAGGACATTATTTATATCAGTGGTGCTTCCTTGCACAGACTGCATGTTGAAAGCTCCACAAATTCAGTCTCCTACAAAGAATGTATTACATTAATAAAAGGTAGGGATCATACCCAGCTTTATTTGATGCCACTTTCGAAGAAAATAGAGGGTTTTGGTACACTTTGACCTTGAAATACAGCTACATAAATTCAGTGTGGATATCTGAAACTCAAAGCCAATACTATAACAGTCTTGGTATTCCTCATAAATGTTTTTGAATGGAGTAGAACAAAACTAAACAATTTAAATGACCAAAGCATCATATGAGAGAGAAGACAATATGAAAAACAGCATGGGCATGTTAACCATAAATATAGCATGAGCATTACAAGGAAAGTCTACGAGGCAATACATCACCAAATGGGATGCTTTAGCAAGAAAACTAGATAAATTGAACTATCCCAGCCTACAACTCTCTTACCAGCTTAATTCAGTAAAACAATTGAAAGGTACCCTCCCCATAAGCAAAAACTGAAACTCTACACTTCCCCACTTACGCTTTTATTACCAAGCAACAGCACGAGTTCATTAACATACAGACTCATGTCACCTCTAAAGAAGTACTACTTGACTAAGAGAGACAAAGGCAATAAAATGCAAAATTCAGCTTCATCTGTCCAGATGGAATATACAAGGCATCTCGACCATTCTTTCTTGAGTTCCACCTCCCAGCTTGAAAATCAAGTCTCAATAGCTAAATTCAAGTCTTTCTTCTTTACTCTTTATTACACAATTTTACAAGATCCTCCGGAACCCTGAACCAATAGTCATAAGGGGAGCGCTTTAGCTGCACTGCTCCAAGAGATTGCTCAGACACCAAACAGTGGTTTAGGAAAAAGTGATGTGTGACTTGATCCAGGACTTAAATAAAAGAAAAATATATTACTTCTTCAGACTATTGCTTGAGAGGACTTTCTTTCCATATGGGCTTGTCCGTAGGGCAGGAACATGGGGCCTGATAGCCTCTACCAAGGCCGAATGAAGAGCTCCCTGCTCAACAGGAAAATGTGGAACCATAGGAATTTGTGACCGGGAAAATAAAACCAGATAGTTAGAGATGTGTGTGTGTGAGAGACAAATTCTAGCATAGTCTTACCTTAGACTGATTAAGTGCAGCTTGAATAACATAATTGCCATAAGGGTCCAGCAAGATTTGATCTAATCGTGAGTCACTTATCAGTTCCTGAATGATACGAGGGCAGCCTTCTTCCCCAGCATATTTCAGGCATTTTTCAACCACATTGCTGCTATATTTCTGCATGGAGAGATACCCATAGTTACCATCTAATTGGTCAAGAACATCAATGGTCGCCCATGGAATCCGAAGTTCAAATACAAACTGCACCACATAATTCCTGAAAAAAATATTGAAATAGAAACAGATTACTAACTGCAAGAAAACCAGCCTTTTTTGACGCATGAACATGAACAACAACAGACAGGATCACAATATGATTTTAAGTAACCCCTAAAAAAACCTATTTCTGTAATTCATACAAATATTCACACAATAAAAGATAAGGAAAGGAATATAGTGAGTACCCAAATCGATCTTGGGAGAGGATAAGAGCATTAGAAGTTATCTCAGAGATCAAACGCCGTCTATGTTCACCCTCAGAATGGCCAAGGCACTTTTGAAGCACACAGCACCCATGGCGGTCTGTGGCAAGCTCAACACAGTGTGTGATTGCAGCTTCAAAGAGAAACTGGGAAACAAAACTCAGAATTTCACCGAAATCAGCAAACTAGTCCACCAAAAGAACTATAAATCAACTACAATGAGAGCAGCAGTTCTGATTCTTATGCATAGAGCAAGGAGAACAGAAGGGAAGTATGCTCGACCTAATTGATCGTTGCAACCATATTGGATGCTGCAATCAGTAATAATGAAACAAAAGCTGCTAAATTAGAATTACATCTGATATTCCTAACCACATATGTACCAGATAGGAAAAAGATCTACAAAACTGGTAGGCAGTAATTGTATTTTATAATCACAACTCATGATGTTGGAAAGATTTCCAAATTCCCATATGAGTAAATAAAGGCTAAGAAAAAACCTAAATACCCCTAGCATCCTTGATGTAGTAAGCCACTTAATGGACTTATCATATTGCAAATGAGCCTTGGGTGGGTTATGTATGTGTTGGGCCTTTGATCCCATGGGTTTTATTCGTAATGAACCACTTTAATGGGCCTAAAATATAGGTAGAAAGTAGAAAAACAGGTTATATTCAATGCTTTTATTTAAGTTGTTTTAATTCAATAAAGGCTCATCGGGCCCATCGATTGTAATGTCCTATACGGACTATTAGTTAGTCAGTCCTACTCCATGTTGGAGTTAGAAGTCTAGTCCTAATTCTATTTGAAGTCCTAGTTGTAGTAGGAGTGTCTAGTCCTATTTGGAAACTAGCTCCTAGTCAATGTATGATTGTAATTCTGCCCTCTTTAAATAGAGGAGCCGATGCACTAATATTTCTTAGATTTGAATGAATGAATTATTGAGTGATTACTCTTTAGCTAGAAAGCTGTTATTGATAGGTGAGATGCTTAAACCTTTGAGGGGTGAGATACCCATTCATTTATTCTCTTTCATCCTTCTCAACCCCCCATCTATTCTATTCTTCTTTTTCTATTTTATTTGCTGTAACATTCAAGAGGTACAATTCAGATTCTGTTAGAAGCTATTACAGTCCAAAACCGACCAGCATCAATGAAGATTTTAGGAGAGAGATCAATCTCCATATCTCCCTCCTCTGACCTCTGATCTGTAAACCCTTTTAAGGGTGTGTTCTAGGCTGCTATTAGACCACTCGGTCCTCTTCTTGGAGTTGTCCAGATCTGTCCAGCAGCTGTTCTGCAGAATCTTGAAGTTTTCTCTCTCCTAGGTCAGAAAATCAAGAAAGCTTGTAACTTCACAACCAGCCGTTAGAATCCTCTCAACTTTGGGGGTTTTTGTACCCTCCTTAGGGACTATCTACTCCCAAGAGTGCAGCTCAATCGGACTCCTACAGACCTGGCCGCACCTCTCTCTCCTAACTCTATAGCAGGTCTTTCTCTCTCCTATCGGGTTGGGTTTTGGGCTGGTTTTGCTCTTATATGAGTATTGTATCCTTGGGGGTCTATTTGATGGTCTTATTTCTTTGTTTCCTAGTCCTATTTGTATTATTTGGGGTTATAAACTACTGGGATAGTTTCTTGTAATTTACTTATACATTAAGTTACTTTTGTATTTGGGGTAATACTTGTGGGGGTTAGTAGTCTCTTACATACTCCTACATTAATTCTTCTCTCTCTCTCTCTCTCTCTCTCTCTCTACCCCCAACATCCTTCTTCTATTCTTCTTCTCCGATGGAGGAACACCTCTGCAACCACTCTCTCCTCCCTCCCCTTCCCCCTCCACCTCCACTGCAACCCCGCACCACCACCACCACCGCCACTGCCACCCACTTCCTCCCTCACTTTCCCGCTCCCTCCCTCCCAATCCCCTCCCTCCCCTACAAACACACCCCACCCCAATTCCAACTACTGCTTCTCTAAAATTATTATTTGACTAAACAAACATCTGTGATCATTATTGAAAAATATCGTATGCCACATTATAGACATGGGCACTTGATCAGCAGCAGAATCATCAATTAATCCCTACTTCCTTGCAATTCTTTTCCCTCTCCTCTCTATCCAGGTGTCTGTACCAGTTCTTAATGAAACTATCATGAAGCCCATGCATGTACGTTGCAAGTGAATGATTCAGTTCGATATCTAGTCATCTTCCTTGCCAGCGGCACAAATAGTCCGTCATAAACAACAAGAAATACCATTTGTGGAACCATGGGGACCGCAATGAGAGTGGCTAGAGAAACATTATTATTATTGTTATTGGTCATTTATCCTAACCTAGTAGTGTCCATTGTGTTACTTTGCTGGATAGTGAATGCCAAGAATTGTGGGATGGGAATGTAAGCAACCACGGCACTAATAAAGATTGGGAGCATTCTCAAGATAAATTTTTGCCTCCTCTACTTGGTTTATGCTACAAAGGGACCATTTGTACCGGAGCATACTCAATACAATTTGTGTCTCCTCTCCGATTGCTATTTGTTTATTCAACTAATAATTTTAGAGAAACAGTAATTGGAATAAGGTGGGGTGGGTTTGCAGAGGAGGGAGGGATAGAGTGGGGGAGCGGAGACAGGAGAAAGCGGGAAAGGGAGGGAGGGGTGAGTGGAGGTGGTGGTGTGGGGCTGGTTTGCAGGGAGGAGGGTGGGGCGGGGTTGTAGGGGAGGGGGGAGAGAGGAAGGGGTGGTTGCAGAGGTGTTCCTCCATCGGAGGAAGAAGAAGAAAGAAGAGAGAGGATGTTGGGGGCATCATAGATTTTTTCTTATTTTATTTTATTTTTTACTCATGCTGATTTTGTAAATATTTCCCAACATTGTAAGCTGTGATTGTAAAATATAATCACTACCTACCAATTTTATAAATCTTTTCTCTACCTAGTAGATCTAGGTAATTCCCTCCCACCCTCCCTTTTTTTTAAAGTGTACAGCTAACTAAAAAAAAAAAATGCGACTAGCCTGAAGCAAGACTGAAAATTTAAGTATATTCCTAGGCATTATAGGATTAGTTATGCAAAATGTGAGTGAGGCAAAATAAAATATATCATATAAAAACAATAAGCATTATTTGGAATATAGAAGACATAGTAGAAGAATGGAGCTCTTCTGTTAAACAGGGGAGGGGTGTAAAATGAAATACAAGTTACGAGACCAGAGTCCAAATCAATATAGAAACGCATAGAAAGTCTTTCAGAAAAAAAAAATTTAATTCCAGATTAAAAAAAAAAAAAATTCTATGCCACACAACAACGCTGTGCCGTACTAACTAAATGAGGGTGTCTATATACATATAGAAGATAACTAAAAGTGTCATTCATCACATAATTTTGTTCTCCAATGCAAAACATTTACACAGTAAGGGTATTCCCAAGTAAAACAAAACTGTCAAAAATTGAAGGAGCAATATGTTCACTGTAGTTTGAACTGAATCTATCACTATTTAAATCGGTGTAAAAGCTGAACTTATCCTATGCAGAACAATTGCTAAATGTCAAATCGTTAATCATGGAGCAAAATTTAATATAAAGAGAACAACTTGTGAGAGGAGATATCCATGCATGATTTTTATATTTTTAGAAACTAGACTTTCAGAATATTTAGGGAAATAATGATCACAATAAGTACTAGTCTTGAACCATTTTGATATCAAGACAGTAATTTCACAATGGGTCCAAATTATTACCATTTTCAGCAACATCCGAAGGCGGTGTTTTCAGAGTTAGCAACACCCCAGAAATGTGCACAAGCAAATCCTTGTCTCAACTCTGAAACAAACATACTAACCCTTAATTAATTCCATATGTAATCCTTCATGTATGGAGTTTTAACTACAATCTCTGCATGTTGCAAGTTGACTTCCCTCAAACCTTCTCCACCTCTAACCAATCATCGAAAATTGTGCCCTGAACTCTCATTCTACCGACTCTTTTATTGATTTAAAGTTTCTTATCATCCTAGTCTTCCCCCCCCCCCTCTCCACCCTTTAAAAATTTGATTGTAAGACAAGAATGGGATCAATAATCATCATTTCTTTGTCAACCTTATGTCGAAATTCCATTCGCTCATAATAAGGGAGCCACCAGATCGGCATAACAGGCCTCTTATGTCCTCAAGGACAATTTCTGATTCTAGTCCTCTCCTAAATATCCATTTTATCTTCTCAATTTCATATTAGTTGCCTGATTTTGCATATTGTACGTTTATCCATATGAATTTTGTGTGGTTCTTTTTTTGTTGGGGGGGGGGGGGGGGTTTGATGGTTTTTCATAATTATTTCTCTACAGATTTGCCATCTAAACATAGATATCAATATGTTTGTTGGTTTGGGTAGGTTCAACTGAGGACTCTGGTATCGAAATTTTAAACACCCCTAAGCATCTATTCAATTCCCACTTGCATAAGACTATAAGAGAAATAACTTTGAAGGATATGGTCCACTCAAATCCATAGGTTGTCAAGATCATCCTCCTATAATTGTGAGTAATATCCCATCCAACAAATGGACATCATTTAAATGGTCAAATCAATGAGAATGTACACAAGGGTTATTCCACCAATCTAAAGAACCATGCATTACTCCAACTATGTGAATGTGTTAGGGAGGCAATATATATATATATATATATATATATATATAAACTCAGTTACAAGGGCAAGGAAGAGAACAAGATGTCCTAATGAAGTAAATTGTTGAGGAGTGTACAAACGAATAAATTTAAGAAAAATAATAAATATCTACATAAAGAATCTAGAAACCATTGATAATGAACTTATATAGAACTGAAGACATGGATAACTTTTAGTTGAAAACAATGTGTTCCTAAAAAGAATTTGGTTTGTGTAAACTTATGGGTAACATTCTGACAACATGCAATGAGATGAACTTCAGCAAGGACCTGGTTACCAATTTTTTGAGTACTCTTAAGTGTATTGAAAGCTGAAGATCAGAAACTAATCATGCACAATGATCTATGTGTAAGAAGGGAGGACTAAATTTGGCTGCATCAAGCTTATCCCTTGCATTGCCATTCAAGTGTTGGTCTCAGGGATTTCCCATGTCCCTGTGACCTGAGTACACTCGTCTGAAATGGATGATCTGCTCGCAGTAAACACAATTAAGATATGGTTTATAGAGTTGAGATGCTTGAGTTCACAATTCACACTTTTTTTTGTTTTTTCTTTCAATGCTATTTTTTTTTTTTTTTTTAAATAGATAACTGAGCACATCCAATAACAATATTGCTGATAGGAGAAAATAGGAGCATTTAAAGAAAGTGAAACAGACTGGTAGTAGGTAAATCATTCCACACCAGTGTATAGCCTCAAGGGTCAAACACCTTTTTTTTAGCTGCAAACTGTGAAGGGTGTAGCCATAGGGGTACTACTACTGACAGTTCTAAGTGGTATGGATGGGAACCTTCTAGTTTTGGGGTTCTCTATCACTTCTTTAAGTGCCTCATCTAGTATAAGTGGCCTCTTCAACACCCTAATAAAAAAAATCATTTAAAGAAGCAAATTTTCTCTTTTAAGATTTCATGTCTAGATATATCCATGCTTTGAATGTATAGACATGCCTTTGCTTTGAAGACAATGCATGATATAAAACATTGATACCACAACAAGAGTATGGATAACATGCAATATATAAGAGAAAGAATCGGTAAATTGGAAAAAATGAAAGCACTTTCCACAAAAAAATTCAAGCTCTTACATATAAAATCCTTTCAGGTTGGGGGTATTATGTGGTTCCTTTAATAATATAATCTTCTTTCCCTTTAGATAAATATGTTCTTTAAATTCAAGAGGGAAAAAGAAAGGAGAAAGTATGTTTAAACATTATCCTGTTAATCTGACCCAAGTGTTAGCAATACAGATCTTGAGTGTCATACCTATGTCAATAAGAGATGCTTTGGTTACATCAGGAAACAGAATTTATTTCTTAAAGTTTCAAGAGCCTCGGGGAAGACAAAAAATCCCACAGAACCTAGCTTCTTCTAACAAACGATATATTAGAATTAATGAAAATACATACTCATACATAGGATCTGAAATCTGATTTTTTTTTTTTTTTTTTTTTTTTTTGAGGGGGAGGGTGTTTTGGAGGGCCCAAGTATGCCTAACTTAACCTCCTAATGGGTTATGCCTAACTTCACCTCTTAATGGGTTATGCCTAACTTCACCTCCTAATGGGTTAAGAGTTCCTACTAGAACACATATCCTTTTATGGTATACTCTCAGGGACTGTATCCATTGACTACATAATCCCCAGAGATAATTGCCAGGCAAATGCCTGCCTATGTTGTCTGGGTGCTGCTGAATCTGTATCTCAGGCTCTCAGCTTTTAAGGTATGGTAGCCAAAAAAGATGACGACAAATTGGACAATGCCATGACCTTTTTCTAGGTTACTTTTCTATTCTAGATGGAGAATGGGAAGCAAAGTTTTCAAGGATGGATGAAAAAATTTGGTCCCATATGCCAGATGTGGTGGTGTAAGGAATCTTTGTTGAAGGCCCTCTCTGAAATCATGCTGAGCATATGTACAAGGTGGCCCTTTCAGGTTGAGGGAAAAAAGTTTGGGCATCCAACAGTAAAGAACTCTTCTAACAATAGAGGAGCCTGGAAACTGCTTTCTTCTGTAGGTTACAGTTGGGTTGTACAGATACACTTCTTGAAGACTCAATAGAGTATATAATGGGTCTTTCTTTAATAAAATTTTCTGTCTTATCAAAGAAAGGGGAGAAACCCTCATAAATTTAGAATTTTTAGCAATAATGAATGTAATGAATTTCTCATTCAAAAAGACATTGAGCAGATAGTACACATTACATAAAAGAAACTATATCTAATAAGAGAAATATCCAAGCACCCAAAGTAATACAAGCTTTTCCAATATGAAGTTTCTCAGTCACCTTTAAATTACTCTTAATCACCTTAATATAGACAATTTCAGTCAAAAACTTGAGTTCTAAGTTTATAACCACCACAACTGCATTGCAGTAAACAAATAAGTATAAAAGAGATTGGTAGAGCATAAAAAGAGGGGAATAAAAGAAGTTATTACCTCACTATATTCAGGTATTAAGTATTGTAAGCAGCGCTGTGCAACATGATTACCATTCATATCTTTTATCAAAAGCACAATACCAGGCTTCAAAGAGGAAACAATCATTGAAAATTGCTCAGGAGTCTTAAGGGTCTCAATCACCTTCTGTACAGCTCGAGTCCTGTGTTACAGAATGGAACGGGGAATGAGAACAGACACTTGATGCAATTAAATACAATGAAAAATTCGAATAGCAAATATGAGAAAATAAAAAGCATAAGAAGTTGAAGAGAATACACAGACCCATGCATATCGCATGAAATTCTAACAAGGTCACCAGGTTTTCTCGTAATTGCATGAATGATTTGCATTCTCTGATCGCCATCACACACTTCAAGCAGCTTCTGGACCAGGTAGTTTCCAAAAGGATCGGTCATGAGTTCAACAATGTGAACAATTATCTCAAGAAAGATTTTCTCAACATCTTCTGCCGTGCCTTCGCTGAACTTCCTTTGTAAGAAGCGGCAACCATGTTGATCCTTTGCCATAAGATATATTCTACCTATAACATCTTCCATAGAATTATATCTTTGAGGCAGCGACCTTAGATTATTATTTTTTATGTCTGCAGCATCAGGTGATGAACACTGAGAGTTCCGGCCATCAAGTTGGAAGGTTCCTGCATTCAGGATGGATGGATGGTGGTGGAAATGACCATTCGAGAGCATCTTTCCATTAGCATTGTTGTGGTTCAGAGATTCACGTCCTCCATCAAATCCAGGTTTTATAGCTCTTATTGAATTCAAGCCATGTGATCTTGTTAAAATTTTCTCAGGAAAACTATGTTTCCCAACTTTGTCCATTTTGTCCATAACTTGGATTGCTTCAATGTCTTTGGCAGCAAGAGCAGCACTGCCTCCCAAACTGCTTGCAGATGTCTGTTTTTGGCCATGTGCAAATGGACAGCCATCACCCCTCCCACAAAAGCCTTGAGTGTAGTGATGACATATACCATTGCTCATAAATGTTACATTTGATGAGTTAAATCCCCTGCGTGCCGCAGCATTATTCCGAAAGGCATCTCGATTAGATTGTTCAAGTTGGTGCGACATGGGAATTTCGAAATAAGGCTGCCTCAAGTTTCTAGTCATAGGCCCAAGTGATGCATTAACATTTGCTTGCATTGAAAGGTGAGCTTCTGATCCCTGATTCCGAAGTTGTTGCGAATACAGGTAGTGTTGATGCATCCTACAATGCCTCTCTTCTTCCATATGCCTCCAAGTGAGAGGCGAGCGGCCCATTTGCTGTGGCTGCATGTAAGGGAGAGGTGATTGTGTTTCCATGAAAAATTGGTGCTGATACGGCATCATTGGAAACTCCACTCCAGGGACAGGAATGCTTGATAAAAACTGTAAAGTGTGCATTCCGGGAGCTAATGGCATACCCGTAGAATACATTGGGTGACTGTGTAGTTGCTCCCCAAGGGCAATCGATAAATTCTCAAGTGTCTGACCAGAACCAGGTTTCTGTTTCTCTAGTTCCTGAACATTGAGATTTAGCAAATTTGTGCTTCGCTTGCCATTCATCTCTCCATTTAACCTATCAACTCCATTTGATGCGTCAGTCACCATATTCATGCCATTTAGTGTATTGGGTGATGAGGGGTGGGTAACTCCTACTACTCCAGAATCCAGACTTGAATGAGGTTTCTTTAAGCAGTTTGGATATTGTCCTTCACGTACAAAGGTGCAACTCTGTAATGTTTTATAGTTAACAATCTGAGGACTTGGTGATTCCAATGCCACTCCATCTTTGAAGCTCAACTCTACAAATGCAGATGTCAAGGATTGATCATCGGGAAGATTGGAGTCCTCCTCATCAATATTCTTGACAGGCGACTGATGGTAGCTCTTCACACCTCCATTCATATTTCCATTGGACTGAAGACTCTCATCACTGGAATTTTGAGAGGAATTCACACAGGCAGCTCTGGGTCTTTCAAAGGACAATCCAGCATAGAAAGCAGAATTGCTGCCAGGGTTTGCTGCCTGAGACGCATGGTAGAACTTAGTAAAAGTAGCAGATGGAGAAGATTTCCTGTCTCCCTCTTCCAGAGGGTTCCTTTCCAAATTCGCTGAGGAATTGGGATGCGCAGATTCCTCGGGATTTGTATTTACAGAAGTCGCATTTGGTATCTCACCCAGAAGCATCTCAAATTCGTCAAAGTCAAGTTCAGTCCCTCCGCCCATCTTCTGAATGGCAAAAAGATTGAAACCAAAGTATGCTGCCGAACAGAGCCAGCTCTAATCGGCAATGCAGATCTAATGACAAACCCTGCAACGTCTATCCTGGTTAGAAAACTGACTAAAGGAATGACATTGCAGTAACGGAAACGTTATCTAATTCATTCTGAAACGTAAAACCCATCACTACTACAAATGAACAAATAACACAGAGGCATTAATTTTCAAGCCCAACATCCAGGGCGATCAGATTATAAAATTCAATATTTGGATCAGACGAAAGCCTGTATATTATATTTGCAGAAAACCCAATGAAATTAAAGTGTTGAAACTCATCATCATCCGATTCTCTCAAGTCCCAACCCACAGAAAAGACCACTATAACCGAGAGGCACAGTCAACACCAACGGATTCCACACGAGAAAAATGATCAATGCAGAAAATCGAATCCCAAAAAACAAGACAAATGCGAAGCTTTCATAACCACGATCATCATCGTCAAACATATTACCAAAGCGTCATTCATCGAATTCTTCGACGACGTCCGGAAAGCCGTTTGGGCAAAAAAGAGTGGGAAAATAACCGGAATTTTCCGCAATAATTCAGAAAGCCTCACTAAATTCGATCAATCCATGAAAACAAAATGTACCAAAACCCCTAAAACCCTGCCCATCCAAAACCAAACTCAAAATAGAAAATTCACAAAACCCACAGAAAAGCATAGATAAGAAGTAAACCCGATTGCGAAAACCCAACACTATCAAAGAAAGAAAGGGAAACAGAGTCCATTAGATAAGAAAGAGGAGAAGAAGAGCGATATGAAGAAAGGAAGGAACGATACGATGCAAGTATACGTCAATAGAGACGTACCAGTGAGAGAATCGCCGGCATTAGAGAGAAGAGGTATCCATCGGTTAAAAAAGGAAAGGAAGAAAAGCTTCGGTCTTGATGTTTTTGCAGCGACACAGAGAAAGGTGGGAGAGACGGTGGGGTCTTATGGGAAATTAAGAGAAATGCAAAGGGGTTGGAGATGGTATTGGGAAGGTCAGGAAGAGAGGCGGCGTGGAGGAGAAGGAGAGGTTTTCAAAAGGAAGGAGAGAGAGAGCATGGCACCATGGCACAATGCATGTCACATTCCATACCAAGTTACCAACGCCACACCCAACAACACCAACTACTTGGGAAAGAAGCCAATGCCACCCCACATCAGAGTCCATGCATAGGATCTTGGATGATTGTTTTTTTCGTCGGGGTGGCCCGGGTGGGGGTTAGGGTGATTTTGGTCTAGAAAGGTTTTGGCCATTTGGGTATAAGCATGGCTGGGCCTCATGATAAAGTCGTTCTATTGCAACTTAGTGGTCATAGATTTGAATTAAAAAACAATTAATTAGATAACATATTGAATTAGTCTACATACTACATACTGATATAAATGATTTTAGTGATGAGTATTGACATTAGCCCCAATACCATGAATTAAAATCTTGCTTGTCATAATGTTATGCATATGGACCGAGTTTCTTAAGACCACAATTTTCGTTCATGGGCCACTTTTAGGGGTGGTGGGGGTGGAGGGAGGGGCTTGGGGGTTAGAGGGAGCAGGGTCTCATCTCTTACATCACTATGTGACGAAGGAAAACTTCTCCCCATATTTGTGATTCTCTTAACAAGGAAAGGGACGAAATATATCATTCAATTGATATACAAAACAATTCTAATATGACAAGAGCTAAAGAATGCACCATCCATCTAATGGTTTGGGTTGGTGGTACAAACTAATCCACGTAGCTAGAATATAACCAATCCACATGGCTAGGATCTAACTTCACTCCCATTTTTACTCTTTAATGACCTTGTTCGGTGATAAAAAGATCAAGTTTTACTTTAGCATGGTGAATGTCATTTTTGCACTTGGATAGGTGTCTAAAAGCAGGGAGGGCAATTAAGACCGACATCATATATGAGGGGAATAATGAGGACCTTAGATTCATGGGTAGACCCTTCATCGTGGATGATGAAAACTTTTCCATTTCATAACATTCAAAATGGGCACAAAAATTTCACACCAAGGAAACGAATAAAGAAGAGGCACACGACATGTATGCCTATTTCTTTCAAAGAAAAATGATGGCCATGTTGTATCATAGGCCTCTCTCTCTCTCTCTCTCCAAACATGATGGGCCCTCCTGTATATGAACCTCGTAATGCTTTCTCCTATGTTTTCATTGGCTTGGTGTTGAAGATTTCATCCCACACCAGCAACATGTCAATCCTTGCCCTTCTTTCCCTTCTTTTAAAATATTTAATATCTTTACTAAGTGTGAGTTAGTCTTCTTTTTTCTAGTGGAGAGAGAGGAGGGGGGAGGACAGGGGTAGTTGGGTCAGGAATATAATTGACCAATTGAGGTTGGACCAAATTATAAGTGGTTAGATCGATTTAGATATCTTAGTAAAGTACAAAGAAATTTTAATTGAAATAGAGTAGTGTCGAGGTTTAAAAATTGAAATCAGGTATGAGATTGACCTCCATCAATTTCAATTCTTATTGATTAATAATCAATAGGGAATCGGAGGAAACCCTAATAATAGAACCAGGAAATGAATCATATACTTTTGATAATTTTTTATTTTTTTATTCAAAAAAATCTTATGAATTTAACTACTTAGAGCTAAGTTTAATTAATTTTTTATATTTGTAATAATTAAAATATTAAAAAAATAGCCAAGGAGGGAGATTTGTGTGCATTCATGGTCAATTCCAAAAAGATGCTTAAAATTGAGATAAATTAGTTAATTCTAAACAATTTCTATCCGATTTTCTAAACCGTGACGGGTGCAAATTGTTGGGTAGAATAAAGTGAACCCATCATACGAGAGATTGGATATGAATATGGGTTCATCTAATGGAAGGTTGGGATCCAATAGAAAAGAAACACAAATATAACCAATAAGCAGGAATCTAGATTGTCTTGGTTGGCCAAGTCAACTTGGGATGGCCTAGAACCGATCTGAGTTTTAGGGTGATACAAGTTTCTATGTTGGACTGAGTCTTCCTTCACTCACTGTGAAAAGAAAATTTATTCATCCATTGATTCTGGGATCGAGGAGCGTTGCTGATAAGACTTTGAGTATTCATCATATAGGGGGAGAAATATATGAGAGATTTCAACAATGAATTTTTTTTCATCCATGGTGAGGAAAAACTCTCTCATTTTGCTTAAATTAATCCTAGTAAAAAAAAAACTTGGTCAAGTTGATTTGGTATTGAATTACATGAAACAAGTCGGATATATCTCCTTTCATTATTTCTTCCAATTAAGGTATGGGATCCAAATAGAATGGGAGGGAGAAGTGGAAATTCTTGGTTATGTTTTTTTATTTTCAGTTTAACTTGTAGAAAAGAAGAACGGGAGCAAAATTTCTAGGCAGTCTTTGGATCGTAGGGTCCCTAGCCTACTCGCATATAAAATTTTTTTATTAAATTAAAGTTAGCCAAGTGACAAAATTAAGGATTTAAATCTTCAAGACTTTGGAGAAGGTGCATAAAGAAAACATGAATGGTCGACAAATACAAGCATTTAAAAAGAATAAAAATAATAAAAAATAAAAATGAAAGAAGAAGGAAGAAGAAGAGAACAATTGGGAGGAAACAGAATAACAAATTCCAATGGATGAGAAAGAAAGTCCCAAGCCCGAACCCCCAAGATAGAAAATCAACCATTCCAACAATATTACAATATAAGATGCAGGAGAAAGATAGGACACAGTAGCAAAAGAAGGTGGCAATGAGAGTGCAGAGTTGTCTGGCATTAAGGAAAAAAATATTAGAAAATTCTTAACTTATTTAATTTATTGGCGAAGTCCAAGAACCAAGGATACCCTTATGGTGAAAGTTTTTCTTCAGCACTTGTAAAGTTTTCATCCCTAAATCTATCATCATCATTATCTTTCCTATGTATGTTGGGTTGAAAATGTACTTTGTTGTTTCCTTAAGCTCATTCAAGTGCAATAATGGTCATCAGTGAAAGAACTCCTCCTCCAGCATGGTTTAAGAAATACTCATCCTAAGCCTTTAAATTGTTTTTAACATCTATAACCCATGTCCCATTGTTTTGATTCTCATGTGACGAATACCGATGTGGTTCTTTGAAGAGTTGATACCCCAATAAAATAATGTGACTCTCTTCATTCATCGTTAATATTGTGAGCTTTAGGGTTGTTATAACACTCTTTTCTTGAGGGAGGGGAATCTACATGTACGTGAAGTGACGCTGCTTATTTGCAATGTGTCAAAAGGGATGAATAAAAAAGATAACAAATTAATAGTGGAACCCACATCCCCTTGACACACGTCAAGTAAACAGCATAAGTGAAATGATTTTTCACTTCACGTACATGCAGATTCCCTAGAGCCCATATTAGGATAGGAATCACATTGAGCAAAGGGAATCCTAATTGTGCGTCTGTGTGTGTGTATTTTGCATTTTACACTAAAATAAGAGAGGGTTCTTTGTTCGTATGTGTGGCTCCAGCACCAATGCATGGCCAATCACAACGCACGTTAGCCACGCTGCGTAGCAAGGTTCTTTTTTCCCGTAAACTAAATATTTTAGAAAATTCTATTTCACAATAAATTTCGTTCCACCCTTTAGATGGAAACAAACAGAGCCTAGCAAAAATAATAATAATGATCATTAATTTAACACTCTATGGTGGGTTTACATGGGCTATAGTCAGTTCAAGGTGCCTCCCTAGTATATACGGGCTCCCATATCTATCAGTTTCATCTCAACTACAGGTTAATCCCTCTCAAAAGAACTCTAGTTTGTTCCATGGGCTTGCTTCAACAATTTTCTCTCAATATTTCTTTGGGTGGTACCTCTTTCTTATCTATATGCATAAAAGTATATAATAATGGAAATATTCCTATGACACCAGAGTAGGGATTCTTTCCTATGCCCTCTCGCATAATGAGCCATGAGACCTACATTGATTCTCTTTCTTCAGACAAAATTTGGGCACTTACTGAACTAATCCCTTTCATGCCCTCTCATTGGCACGATTTCTCACTCTGACATCATGAGAAACCTTCGCCCAAATCATAAAATCAAGATTTGAATTTTTTTTCTTCTTTTGTTTTTCCCCTGATGAATGAACTTGAAATTGGTAAGCTGGGTATGGTCTGTGGAAGGATGATCAATGGTTGAATATAACTCAAACACATCTACATTTTCTGAAATTGCAGTTATCACCTTCGACAAAATATAAATTAGATCTTTTAATTTCCAAGTGAAGTATTCAATTTGTTCGAATGAAATTTGGTTGCCACCTGGGTTGCAGCCAAAGAAATGAACCCGAGAGGGAAGTGATTATTCCATTTCTTTAGCTGCCACCAGGGGTTGCACCCAAAAATTTTCCAATCTGCTCCAAGTACATAGAGGGTCCAAGTTGAGTGAGCCATGAACCTGGGTTAGGGAAATGGTAAATTTCGAGTCAAATTGAGCCCGAGTCTGGCCCAGCCCATTTTATTTTGGTCCAGTTAAAGTAGAGCCTGGCCTGAACTGCACCAACTATAAGTTCCATTCCCCACTGGGGTTCTTTAAGAAGTCTACATGGCATACCCAATTTTGTTTTGCTGAAGCTGAAATATTTTGAAATTCTTTGAAGATTAATGAACCCTACAAAGCAAAAGTGTTTGATTAATTAGGTGTGTTACAACTTCCAACTTCCAACTTCTAATCATGTGGAAAGACACCATTACAATGCAGAGGAAGAGAATATGTAGATTGTATATTCTGCTTGAAAATGCCAATTTTGGTGAGCTTAGATAAGAACCCTCTAGCCTCTCCCTCTGCTGAAGCTCAAGTTAATTCCACCCAAGGGTCTTGTGCCTTATTGAAGGATAATTAAGGCTGTGTAGCTATATAGAATTGAATGGAGTTATAATGGAACTGACCGAGATGGTAGTGATGATGATGATGAGCATTATTGAAGGGTTGTCAAGTTTGAGTGAAGTGAGGAGTCCTGAGCTTGTAGAGGTAAGGGCATCTGGGAATTGCTGTTGTTTTGAGCACCAAAGACCTGTGTATACAAATCATACTGGTTGACCCTCGAAGCTGAAGCTTCTTCTTGAGAGGAACCTTGTTGAGGAATCGAAGGGGAATGGGTATGAGCCCCATCGTAGCTAATTCGGATGTTCTTCGGGTTCGAGGCAGACCATTCTGCTCGCTTCTTGGCTCTGCAATTCGTCTTATGGCACTTGAAATAACTTCTATATATGAGAAATCAAAAAACAAAAACTACACATCAGTATTTCTCAGAACTTGTGGACGATTTCGATTAACCTCAGTCAGGCTATCTGTAAATTCTACCTGGTTTTTCTTATATTTTTGATGAACTTTTGGCCATATTTTTTCCAGCTATGACCATCTTCTGGGATCACCAAGTTGTTGGCTTCTTTATTACCTATCACTTGCTCTTCTCTAAGCCCTTTCTCAGTATCATGATCCCTGGAAGAATAAGAAGTTCATGTTTAATTAATTGTCTTGCAAGTGATCAAGGAGTACTTCAAATCCTTCTTTCATTATTGTTAACCAAATTATATTTCCTATGGACAAAGAGGACAATAGGACCACGTTCATGATTTCATGCATGATATGACCACAGACCATTGAAGGCCCACCTGCCATGAGAGAGAGAGAGAGAGACAGAGAAATGTCTAAAGATAGAGTGAGAGGGGGCCTCATGTATATCTATAACTCAGTTAACAACTTAACATACTTCCATGGATAGAGAAGATCCAATAATCTCAACAACCTAAACCCATGAAATTAACATCCATCAATTCTTTGAAAGATCTACATGTAAAATTAGGAGAGGTTGATTAATTAGTTGCACAGTAATCCTAAAGCTGCACAACACTGGTTGTCTTTCTTCCAGCTACAGATGCATATAAGAAACACAGCATCTACTAAAAACCAAAGAGAAGAACCATTTTTTTTATATAACTCATTAACATTCAGAGAAGGAGAGCATGCTCACATATACAACCAAAGACAAGGGGTGGGGGGGGGGGGGGGTGGAAATATAGTTATAAAGGAAGGAGGCTTGATGAGTAGTATGGGATCTGCCTAACATAATATCAAAGAAACACCCAGTCTGGGTTTCCAATTCTGAACCAAAAATGCTGGAAATTAAGTGGATAACAGAAAGATGAAAGCATACAGTGGTGCTGGTCCTCTGGCTGGAGGAGGGTCGGTCATGGCCGCTCTTCTTCGTCTTCAAAACTGTTAAAAGTAATGAACCATCAGGACTACCTGAAAAAGAGCAAAGAGAGAGAGAGAGAGAGAGAGAGAGTTATTTGTCGGCACTTACATATCTGATGAATTTGGGCAACTTGGGCTTCATATCAGTATCTGTACATGTAAAAAATAAAGGCAGTGAAGTGAGAGAAAGAGCCATGGGACCGCGAAATGGAAGAAGAGGGTGTGGAGGAGGGAAGAGACGTACGAGCCTATGAGATCTGTAGTGGACACGTAAGTCTTCAGTGACGTGTATCTGCTGACGCCAAATCAGACCCAGTACATTTCACCGACTGTGGATCCCTCCCCTACAGGGTAACCCACCCACTCCATCACACACCGTCCATGTGTCTGGGAACCACCTTGGATGGTATTGACATGGACTGGGGTGGTTAGCTGCTCGGGAGAGGAGCCTGATTCCCATTTCACCTATCCCTATTTTTTTCTATGGGCGAATAACTTATCGCTATCGCTAGTTGGCTAGTTGGACATTAGGCTATGCCTATCCACATAATTTAATAAGCTTCATCTGATCTATTGCTGGCTATCTGCCAATTAAATAGATTTTCTGTTCGATTAGGTATGTGGGTCATAGTACCCCAAACCGAACCAAAATAACCCGGTGCAAGTTGCATAATAGGATGCCAATTAAATGGATTTTTACCTTCACATCTATGTAGGAAAAACAGTTCCTCATTTTGGATTTTAACATTTTTTTTACTTTTGAGTAGGTTTTGTATTGTTATAGGCTAGGGCATGGTGGGTGTAAACTTGGTTGAATTGGTTCAAACAGAACCAATTTCCTCAATGATTCAATGCTTGGTCTAGTTTGGGAATCTTTACACCACCCTCACCCCTCAAAAAAAAAAAAAAAAAAAATTCCAGTATTTAATATGCCCAAAATTAAATGTTGTTGATCTAACTATGTACTTTGTCTGAAATATTAGTGTTTCTATTATAAAAATAATGACAGCATGTTGTTAAATTAATGAGGAAATGTGTACATAACGTCTTAACCTAACACATGTGAATGTGTATGCATCTTTTGTGGCATATGGAATTTTTTAGGTAATTTTTTTTTTCCTAATTTTTTGGGGAGGTGTGGGGTTTCTGTTAGCTTCACTGTAATGTTGTCTTATTCGAACAACACCTAAGGGTCTTAGGAATTGAAAACTCCAAATCATAAGGGAGAAAAAATTAATGATAAAAGTTTTTTGTCACTATAGGTGAAGAAAATGTAACCTTTGAAGATGTCATTATTAACTCCGCTCTTTATTGTGCAAAGCCCAAAATACCTTAAAAATGTTTTCAGATTCCAGAATAATGTGGGTGAAGAGAATCAACTTTTGATGACGTACATGAAAGACCAAACTTAGGTGATATATGAACAGCAAGGTTCGCTGATCGATCTCCATGTGAGAAAGTGATTAAAAAAAAAAAAAAATAGTTGCACACATATAAGGGAAATGTCAAAAGAGAAAAGAGTGTGCTCTTATGAATTCCAGGGAGTCACTTTGTACTTGAACATTATTTGCTTCAATTAATGTAGCCCGGATCTCCACGGCATTTTCAAAAACTAAAGTTTTGGACTGACTTACATGGTACAAATATTTTACTAATTTGTCTATAAGATTTTGCACGGATTTTTTGTCTTCTTTTATTTTATTAAGGCCTTAAATTGTTTTCCCTCACTATCATTGGGTTATAGATCAATCCTACAAATATCCTAAATCATGCATTTAGTTTAAATTAAGTCTAAAATTATATCAGTAATTTGTATTTATTTTGCACAAATTTCTAAATTTTATTCATATTCCATTTATGACTAAATCATGTCAAATTTAGGATAGATTTTTATACGCATAATTTTCATTAAAATATATTTTACATCTAGGGGTGTTAGGAATTAAGGATGCAAAACAATGATTTGCAAAAGAAAAACGAAATAATTTTTAAAAAAAAATTGGAAAAACCGCCGATTCAACTCAGAATTGACTGATGCCATTTTTATTAATCCTGATTCTTAATTTGAATCAAGTTGGATGGTGTTCAATGAATTCAGAATGATTTAGAGATTATTCAAATCAAACTTGAATTACAACCGATGGTGACCGATTTAAACCTTGTCTCCAAGGTTCACTCCCATCAATTTCTACATAATAAAATGTCCCCATGAGTGCAATAGTCCATCACCATCCCCATATAAGAGCAAAGCCAGTGGTCAAAGTTTAGAATTGCTAGCAGGTTATACATATTTAACACATTTAATCCATACATCATCTCCTATGGTCTTGAATCTCTTATAACAAAAAATCTGATGTGGTCACCCACATTTGAAGAATAATTTTCATATTAAAATAATGTGATCCTAATCTTTTTTTTTTTTTTTTTGCTAACGACTGGTATCCAGACCTTCGGCCTGACTAGTGTCACGGACCCATATTGACCCCACAATCACATGGACCCTAACCTTTTGGAGTTTTAGGGTTGTTGGAGCATCCATTTCTTAGGGTAGAAATCACATTGAGCAAAGGGGCTACTCATGTGTCTGGCTATCACTCCCTATTAGCATATATATATATATATATATATATATATATAATAAATAATGTCCCCACGAGGGTAGCAATCCATCACCATCCCCATATAAGAGCAAAGCCAGTGGTCAAAGGTTAGAATTGCTAGGAGGTTAAATATATTTAACACGTTGAGCAAAGGGGCTGCTCATGTGTTCGGCTATCACTCCCTATTAGCAAATAAATAAATATATATATATATATATTTATATATTTATATATAATAAAATGTCCCCATGAGGGTAGTAGTCCATCACCATCCCCATATAAAGAGCAAAGCCAGTGGTCAAAGGTTAGAATTACTAGGAGATGAAACATATTTAACATGTTGAGCAAAGGGGTTGCTCATATGTCCAGCTATCACTCCCTATTAGTAAATATATATATATATATATATATATATATATAATAAAATGTCCCCATGAGTGCAGCAGTCCATCATCATCCCCATATAAGAGCAAAGCCAGTGGTCAAAGGTTAGAATTGTTAGCAGATTAAACATATTTAACACGTTTAATCCATACCTCATCTCCTATGGTCTTGAATCTCTTATAACAAAAAATCTGATGTGGTCACCCACATGTGAAGAACAATTTTCATATTAAAATAATGTGATACTAATCTTTTCTTTTTTTTACTGACGACGGATATCCAGGCCTTCGTCCTAACTAGTCTCACGAGTCCATATTGACCCCACAACCGCATGGACCCTGACCTTTTGGAATTTTAGGGTTGTTAGAGCATCCATTTCTTAGGGTAGAAATCACATTGAGCAAAGGGGCTGCTCACGTGTCTAGCTATCACTCCCTATTAGCATATATATATATATATATATATATATAATAGTAATTTGAAGCAAAAAAATCCTTTATGAAAAGTTAGTGGGTAATAATGAGGATTCTATGACTGAGGTGTGCATGTTGGGACCCTTTTAATCATTAGATCCTCACTCTCACTCATCAATCACCACAGAAGTTCTGAGTCCTGAACCTCAACAGAGTTGATTTACATGGGCTATTAAAATAGGCTCCCATATCTATTGGTTTCCTCTCAACCACAGAATGTTGTCTTGGCAAAAGACTCTTGTTCCAGGGACTTGCTTTTAACTTTTTTCTGTCGTATATTGCTTATTAGGGTATTAACCCTTTATATTTACCACCACAAATATGGGATGAGACGTTAGTAAAGTCTCAACCTATATGCATACAAGTAAGAGAAAAAAAAATTGTGGGCCCATACTCATTTGCTATTTCTTCAAATAAAACGTGGGCCTTTACTAAATGAATCAGTCTCTTGCCCTCTCATTGGGTTGGTCCATAGGATATCAACGGTTACATATGATAGAGAGCAATCGAAAGTCTTAAGTCAAGGGAGAAGGGAGAATCCTTTGACCGTGGCTGAAGAAAACTCAGTCCTTATACCACCTTTGTCAAGATATATGATAGATCTTTTCCAAGTAAAATATTCAATGTATTCCAACTAAAAAGTAGTCAACATATTCCAACAACCTATCCTCCAAGTTGGGTGGGCCGTGGACTTGGGATAAGGAATTGGTAAATTTCTAATCAAATTGGGCCCGAGTATAGTCCAGCTCAGCTTATTTTGGTTCTGTTAAAATTGAACCCAATTTGCACCAATTATGGCACCGTTAGATAACATTTCTACTGTTTCTGTGTCTATAAACAACAAAAACAGTTTTTCAAGTTTTCAAAAATAAAAATAGATTTTTTGGTGTTTGATAAATCTATTTCTTGAAACGTTTTTTACATTTATAATGTCACTAAAAACCCCAATAGTGTCATTGGATGCCGAAAAGGGAGAGAGGGTTCGGTTGCCTCTTTTTAAGTTTAAATAGTTAAGAGATTTATCAGGCACAATATCCTTTTTTTTTTTTTTCTCTCAAATTCGTTTCTAGAAACGACAAAACAAGTCCGAAACAAGTTCGACTTGTTTCGTCAAAGTTGTTTCTAGAATTGTAAATAGGCATAAATTTTGATATATGTTTATAAAAACAGGTGAAACGGAACAACTTTATCAAACGCTTTTTAGGTTGTTTCTCCGTTTTTGAGAACAAGAAAATGCAAAAACGGTAGAAACGGAACATTGTCAAACGGTGCCTAAGTTTCATCCCCTGTGTTCTTTTGTTCTTTATAAGCTCCGTTTAGTTGCAATGGGAATTTAAAGGGAAGGGAATTAAAATTTTCATCATTTAAAAAGAAATGTTCATAATCATTATCTCATATGATTGTATAAACTACTTAATTTTTTAAACCATATTTAGTAATGATATATTTTACATTAAAAAAAAAAACATATTATAGCAAAGGGTTTTAGATGCAAAGTAAAGTGAAATTTTATAACTAAATATGGAATGATTTGAAATTAATGTTAAAATCACATGGATAATAATTATATATATTTCTTTTTTAAGTATGAAAATTTCACTTACCTTCTCTTTAATTCCTCTTACAACCAAACATAGCGAATAGGGAAGTAAACGGAGCCATTGGAAGCGAATACACCAATATTTGAATTAGTATCAGTTTAACATATCCTCCTTTCGGAGGAATTTTCAATTAAGTATATAAATTTTTACAAATAAAAATAATGCATATAAAGCCTAATTTCTTAAATAAATAAATAGTAATAATAATATAAAATAATAAACAATTATTTCCACGTGATAAGAATCTAAATAAATTATTAAATAACTATAGATAGAGTTTAATTTGGTCCTGCCGATTCTAATCCAAATCTGATCAGAAATGGCTGGAATCAATTAGAATCAATCCCAAAGACTCTAGAATCGGCTGTTATGGTTCGATTACGATTTTTGAAACAATGTTTCGAACTTCAAATTCTAATCATGTGGAAAGACATCACTACCAATGCAGAGGAAGAAAATATGCAGATTGTATATTCTGCTTGACAATGGCAACTTTGGTGAGTTAGGTAAGAACCCCTCTAGCCTCTACCGCTACTGAAGCTCAATCAAATTGCAGTACTCAAGGGTCTCAACTTCCATGCCTTATTGAACCATAATTAAGGCTCTAACTATGCACAGAAGTGAAAGGAAGTTCTAATGGAAATGGGATGATGATGATCAGTACTGAAGGGTTAAGTTTGATTAGTGAAGTGAGAAGCCCTGAGCTTGGAGAGGTATAGACATCTGGGAACTATTGCTGTTGTCTTGAGCTCCAAAGACCTGTGTGTACAAATCATACTGGTTGACCCTCGAAGCTGAAGCTTCTTCATTAGAAGATTCTTGTTGATGAGGAGTACTGGGAGGGGAATGGGTGTGCTTCCCTTCATAGATGATTCTGATGTTCTCCGGCTTCGAGGCAGACCACTCCACTCGCTTCTTTGCTCTGCAATTCGTCTTATGGCACTTGAAATAACTTCTACATATATATATCAAAGCACAAAACTACACACATAAGTATTTCTTAGAACAATTTCATCACGAGTCTATCGGTAAATTCTACCTGGTTTTCCCTATATTTTTTATGAACTTTCGGCCATATTTTTTCCAGCGATGCCCATCTGCTGGGATCACCAAGCTGTTGTCTTCTCTATCCATCACTTGTTCTTCTATATGCCCTTCCTCAGTATCATCCCTAGAAGAATAACGAGTTCATGTTTAATTAATTCTCTTGTGATCAATGACTTTAATGCCTATTGTTATTATTGTTGACCAAATCATACTTAATATGGACACCGAAGACATGGACCATGTTTATGATATGATTTCATATGCGTGATATATAATCATGTCGGGACTTGAGTAGAACTCATTCTTAACAGCTAATTAGCCATTAAGGAGAGGGTGCCAAGTCCTTACATGCTTCTGCGTGGAACCCCAACAGATCACACAAATTGAAACCCACCTGACCATGAGAGAGAGAGAGAAAGAGAGAGCAATGCATGTCTTCTATAAAACCATCAGATGCATAAAGGAGACACAGCATCTAGTAAGAGGCATGAGAGAAGAACCATGTTTGGGCATTTATATAGCTATCAACATTCACAGAAGGAGCTCATGCTCTCACATACATACAACCAAAGGCAGAAGAAAATAGAAGGAAGTAAGCTTGATGAATGGTTTGGATCTCCGTAACATAAAATCTAAGAAAAACCCGGTTTAGATTTCTTATGATGAACTTAAAAAGCTGGAAATAAAGTGGAGATACAGCAGAAAGATGAAGACATACGGTGGTGCTCCTCTGGTTGGAGGAGGGTTGGCCACGGCGACTCTTCCTCTTCAAAACTGTTGGAGTGACTGCCTAGAGAGAGAGAGAGAGAGAGAGAGAGCGAGAGAGAGAGAGAGAGAGGGGAAGCTAGCTAGTAGGTAACAATAAAAGCAAAGGGTAGCCCTTGACTCTAATTGCTTCAGTAGATGGCGAGATCGCGGTGTGAAGCATGGGTCCCGAGACTCTGCAGTCTTGTTTCCTACTCCATCATACGATGCTAGCCAGTGGTTGATGCAATGGAGTCAAAGTTGGCTCTTCGTTTTTGGCCCTCTGATCCGGTTCGTAGTGTAATGTATTGGATCATTACTTGCATGTACTTAGAACGTAATTACTCTCCCCATACGTTGGTTAATTCCATCCAAGGCTTGACGGAATTCCAGCTGCCCGTTATCTTTCTTTTAAATTTTCATTTTTTAAGAAGAAAGAATTACATGAATAATATAATCGTTGGTTATTGCGCCCACCATTTATTATGCTTCGTTTACAATCTTATTTTTATCTGAATAAAATAGTTGCTATTGGCTGTTACCCAAAAAATAATAATTGCTTATTGGCTAAAAGCCTAAAACTGACTTCCCTTTTGACTTGTGAATATAAGAACGAGTGTGGACCAGGTTATTGAATATGAATTATTCTCGTCGGGTCTCATCCAAAGATTCCGAACACATAGAATGTATCCAAGGATCAATTTCGTGCAAGAATGGTTTTTTATGACAACTTGACCAGCTCTATGTAATAACACCACTGCCACCAATCTAAATTTGGCTGTTGCCCGGCCTTAGCAGCCAAGTAGCTGCAATCTGAGGTAATTAGGAGAATGAAATTTTAGGGGTAGTAGGGGTGGAAAATTTGACTCTTTGAGGTTCTTTTCAAACAGACCCTTGGGATTTCATTTCTTTAATTGCTACTGAGCATTGCAGCTATAACTCAAGCTAGGGGTGTCAATCGATCGGGTCAGTCTTGTTTTGATCGGGTTTAATCGGGCTTGAAGACTTTCAAAGGCTACCCCGTATCCACCCATTTAACTAATCGAGCTTCGTTAGTGAGGGCATGGTGCCCTTTATATTCGGTCAGTTGGCCCCGAGTTATAATCGGGCTACTAAAATCAAGCCTTAATCCGACTTTAATCGGGCCTTAACGGGGCCATGAACATGTTTAATGTTAAACAGACTTTAATTGGTTTTTAAACGGACCCTCTTTAAAATGTGCTCTTATATTCAACCCACTTAATTATGCTCATGCAAACCCAAAAAAATGATAAAAAACCAAGAGTCAAGAGACTCAAGACCAACCATTTTAATTTTTTTTTTTTTTTAGCTACTTCACTTTAACAGTGGAGGAACCATTCAAGAAATTTACTACTGTGGATTGACAAATATGTTTGACAGTGGAGGAACCATTCAAGAATTGGGGGGTAAAATAGGAATTCTACACTCATTAAAGGGTCAGGCCAGGTCGGTGCACAATAGGCCGGTCTCGATCGTGTGTTATTCAATCGGTCTTGATTGGGCACCTGACGGGCCAAGTAGTAGAATCGAGACCAACTGTTTGTACACGGGCCGAGCTCAAGCCTGACAAGTTTAATAAAAGGGACGGGCCGAGCCAGTTATAAACAATTGGTCCTGATCGATTTAGTCGAGTCGGTCTTGGGTTTGACACCCCTAGCCCAAGCAACAACCAAGTTTTTTTCACTACCACCACCACCTCCACCAACGACAACACCTTGCCAAAGCAACACCATTGACATTCAAGTCGGTAAGGGTTGTTGTTACCCTCAAAAGTTGCTCTTCCTTTCTCTCTAGTTGCAATCATATCCTCCAAGAGAGAATGAAGAAGTAAAAGGAGGATCCAGTTCTTTTTCTTAATGCTCATCGCCCAAGTTTTGCCCATAGTTATCTGGGTGAGTGTCACGTGGTGAGGTAATGATCCAACGGTTTGAGAAAAACGTGAAAAATAAGGTGCTTACATAATGCTCAAAGAACAAGGCATTAAGAAACATTGGATCATCGCCTCACCACTCAAGTAGTTTTAAACAAGACTTGGGTGATGAGCGCCAATGAGAGGAGCCGTACCCATAAAAGGAAGCGGAGTCAGACTAATGGAATAAAATAAAATAAAAAACATATAAACTCATCCTATATAAGACAATTTATCAAGATGGGTCATTTTTTTGTTATCCAAAATACTCCTTTATTATTGGGTTTCAAGCCAAACTTTAGTGCCAAATTTAACCAATCAAGACCTATAAAAAAAGAATGAAACGTGTTGGGAACATTAAGGAATATTTTATTCACATAATCCTTTCCTCTTAATGGGCACTTCCCTATACGTCTGTTGATTACTCTCCACATAAGCGGAGCTGATCCCTATTCTAAGAAAATAAGAAGGGTAAAGAGAAAGCAAAGGAATTACACATGGAGAAAAGGGAGAAGTAGATGTGTGGTAGACTAGTTTAGACACAACCATTAACGTTGATGATTGTAATTTCTATTTATTATTCTGAATTATTTATAATATTTTATTTACTTATATTAATGATGAGTCATGTGAAACGATCTTTATAAAGATATATATATTTTTTATACAAAGGTTTACCTCATAGGGTTTATCGGTCGTATGTCAGCCCATGAGGTGTATTTGATGTGTAAGCATAATGTCATTCTGAACCCAAATATTGTTTATTTGGTGACTCAATAGAGTTCTTAATTGGAATAATCCAATCAGTTGTCTAAGCTAAGTTAATATTATATTAATATTTTCCATAATTAAATGCTTGGGACCAAGAATATTTGAAATCTTTGATAAGGATGATTAAATGTACTCTTGAAATTGTGTGAGATAAGTAACTCAGTTATTGCTATGACTAAAGTGGACTTGATGTCCATTAGAACCTATAATGTGATTACTTAAACTAAGTACTTCAAGTGGGCTAATTATCCTAATGATAATCCGTAGATGTAATTTTTTTATAAAGATGATATTTATTTTATAGCATTCTTGTTAATAAGATGTACTTTATTGGTATAAATCTTATAGAATCTGAATAAATCTATTAAGTTAAAATTTTTTAATAGGACAAGTCTGGTAACCTAATATATTGAATTTATATATTAGCCATTCATTCAAAGTGGTATTGGATGTATTAACTGACTAGTGGTTACATTGATAAATGATCATTATTGACTATGGTATTGGATTTGATGTGGAATTTTCAATGGAAGACCTAACACGATACAAAGCATGTTACTTCTACTTCTCTACCTCTCTCTTCCCGTTCATTATCTTCAAGAATCATGAGTCTTTGTACATGATACACGGTTACACAATAAATCAAGAAAGGTACATGTATTCTAACTGATATGGAATACAATAAATCAAGAAAGGTACATGTATCCTAATTGATATGGAAAACAATAAATCAAGAAAGCTACATATTTTCTAACTGATATGGAATTTAATTCCAACAAGAGATACCAATGTTCCATTTAGCTTGAGAATCAATTAAAGAATAAGTTTGTACTTTTTTTTTTGGGTAAAAGATTATCCAAAAGAATTTAGCCATTGAGGCTGAAAGGGGATGGGTTGAACTCTTAAAACTATGATGGAAAGGAAATAGGAAGAGAGGGAGAGTCGAGAATGTTGTTCTTATAGTTATCGTGATATCATTGCCAGATAAAATGCTAGATAATTTTTTATGCTCGTTACTAATGCTGGGACCAATGGAAGCATGCACCAAGGTATCCAAAGTTTTGAAAACAAGATTTTATAAATTGATAAATCCAATTGGAAATTTGACGATTTGCATTAGAATTGGCATTGATGGACCTTAATGATTCACACTGATTCACTCCAATTAGCTATTGATTTTGACCAATTTTTTATTTGAATCGAGAATCAACCCTAATTGATTTTAAAACATTGATTGAGAAAGATTAGATACTCATACGAGAAGAATACATACTCTCCTTGAACTATGGCAGCATGACACTTATCCAAGGCCAAACAAAGAGAGTCCTACCATTATCTACCTCTGTTAATCAAATTTTTTTATTTTTTATTCCATCTTAAGTAAACTTGATGGAAATGTAATATTTTATGGGGAAATTACCTAGATCCACTAGATAAGAAAATAAATTACAAGATAAGTATACTTTTAATTTATTTTACATTGATTAATTTCAACTTTGAAAATATTTACTCAATTTTTAAAATTAGTTATTGCTTGTGCAGTTCAAAAAAAAATAAAAATAAATTTTCTAAAATACCCCAACCTCAATTCTTTTATTTTTATTCAATTCATTTTTAATCGATCAAGGATCGATTATGGATTGAAAATCATATAGTTTTCCCGGATCGGTCATGGTATCCGCTAGTATTGGTCTCTCCTTTTTTTTTTTTTTTTTTTTTTTCAGGATAAAATTCATTTCTTGCACTTTGGCACAAATAGACATCACAGCTACAGTCACCCTCTCTCTCTCTCTCTCTCTCTCTCTCTCTCTCTTTTACAACTGATTTCTTCGTTCCATATAGTGATTTTGTGAACGACAATGAATCTAATTCTATCAATTCATTACATTTGAAAATCCTTTAAATGATTAGCTCAATAATCACAAATTTCGACTGGATCATTTGAAGAATTGCGGTTAGTATATCAATAAGATCATGACCATAACCAACAAAATTTTCCTATTAGAGTTAAAATGTAATCATCAAACAGTAAGAAATTAGAAAATTGGAAATTTCCTCGTTTACGCTACAAAGTGAGAATGAATTTAGAACCCAAAACTCCAAAAGAGATCGTAATACATGAACAATACCCATTTCCAAAAGCTGAAATTTATTTGTCAACCTCTATTGCTTGGGCAGCTTTAGCCTTCGCCAAAGCTGTCAATTTGGTCTTCACTTTTTTCTTCCCAACTTGAAAGCCACCCGAACCTTCTTTTTCTTCCCACTACCGTCAATCTTCATCTCAGTCTTTTTCACCTGGAATTTCTTTTGCCTTTTCTCTTTCTCTTCTTTCTCTCTTTGTAGGTCGAATTCATATCGTTTCTTCTGTCATCGCGATAAGCTGTTCTTCTTCAACATCTCCCCCTAATTTAACCCTGCAGCGCTGCAACCTCTCCTTCCTTCTCAGACAGTCGAACTGAAAACCCTAAAAGGACACTCACTCTCTCTCTTCTGTTCGTCTGAGTTTAATTTTTAAAAAATATTTTTTTAACGGATCGAATCGGATCGGACGATCCGGATCGATATCCGATACTCAGGTCGATACCGATACCTGTCTCAGGATCGGGTCAGGTATTGTGATCAGTCTCAGCCGATACCAATCCGATAAGGCCGATCCTATATCGATACTTGATTCCATGGGCGCAAGAGAAGAGGGGAGGAAGAAGTAGGTCTCACATGCGATTAAAAATGAATTGAATAAGAATAAAAGAATTGAGGTTGGGGTATTTTAGGAAGTTTACTTTTATTTTTCCTTGAACCCCACAAGCAATAACTAATTTTGGAGATTGAATAAATATTTTCAAAGTTGAAACTAATCAATATAAAATAAATTTGAAACCTACTTATCATGTAATTTATTTTCTTATTGGGAAAGGTACGTACGATAGTACTGAGGGAATAAAAAATTGGAAAATTCATAATGAGACCTCAACAATCAACACTCAGGAGAGGATCCCAATCCGAATGGAAAGAGCATTAGGAGCATAATAGTGGTATTCAGAGTGTTTTAACCGATTCAGATTCTCTCCAGTGCCATTAGAGACCTAGCTAGTGAGCATCCAATTGCTGGGAGGACTTAGGGGTGCATCTATGTGTTGGGGTATGTGCTCAGATCCTCCAAGCCATTGGATACACACTAGGCTTCCAATGGCAATGAAGAGTATCCGATTCTATATATTTTAAAGAAGTTCACAAACCCTAGGAACAGGCTATTAGTGTATTGTTAGGAAAAATTGTCCCCAAGAATTCGGATCAAATGTGATCAGATCTTGATATTTCTTGACCGGATACGATACCTCTAAACGAATATGGATGCGGATCGTATTAGAATTTTTAACTATCTGTTTACTCTCTGAACTTCTTCGTGCAATCAGTATAATTTGATCTTAATCCATCTTTCTAAGTTGTTTCAACTCTTTTCCTCATTCTCAAAAACTTGTTTAAATTTCTCATTAATTAATTATTTAATTGGATCGAATAACTATTTTTTAGATAATTCGGATTTTAATCCGGATACCCTAAATGAATAGGGATTCAAATTTCGACTATCCATTTAATCGAATAATGCTAATGGATCGAATTATCCATTTCAGCCAATGAATTCAAATTTGAATTTCGTCTATCTATTCAGATTCTAAGGGTACCGATGTGGGACTATTCGCCGAACAATGCCAATGGCTGCCGAGTGCTGGACGATGACACCCTCGCGAGTGCCTTCCCTTGTCAAGTGATTGGACCAGTAGACAACTCTCTACAAACTACAAACAACAATCCGTTCAGATCAGATTCCTTATGGCATAATTGAAGCTTGAGAGACACTTGGCTAGTCCATTTGTTCCTATTACTATCAAAAGAACTAATAATATATATAGTACGGAAAGAGGTCTAATTTGGGGAAGGTCCCCCCTGCTTGTCCCTTACCAGGTTTCTCTTTATGTTGCGAGGAAGCATGTAGATTGTCCATGGATCGAAGATTTTTGGTACAAGAAGCTAAGCTTTATGCTTTCACAGTTCACACTATAATAGTAGTAAAGATTCAAGAAAGGAAAATAGCTGGGCAGGGAAAGTTTTTCATAAGTTAATCATAAATTAGTATAGGTCATACAAGATGGAAAAATAGTAGTAGAAGAATTCCAACTCAGACTTCTTCAGTGACTCTGTGTGCATCAGAAAAGAGAGAAAGAGAGAAAGAGAGAGAGTAGCTGCTAGTAGTAACAGCTAGATTTACCTGCTTAATTTAATAGAGTTTGAATTATAAATGACTGCATATTTGCTATTCCAGAAAATGATATATTAGATTCTAAATCAACTGTCGCCTTTTAAAAACAAGGTCTTCAGATCTTTGTTTTGGGAGCAGGTTTTCTGGATGGGTCTATCCTTAAGGCATCTATGGACGTCTCACCTATTTCTACCACATAGTAGGTCAAAGGGAGCTGAAATTTTGAAGAGAGGTGAACCACAAAGGTTCCCTGCTCATGTAATGTTTCAGCTCAATTGTTGTTAGCCAAGTGGCAAAATTAAGCTTCCAAAAATCCAAGACTACCAAGAAGGTGCATGATAATAAATGGGAGGGTATATGATTGAATTTAGGTATGAGATTTAGCAAATGACCAATCCATTGTCCAGACCATTATCTAGTATCAAATGGTCAGAGTTGTCACTATTGCCATCTACATGGCACAACTAGATGGATCAACCATAGATACTCCGTGGACTGGATCGTCCATAAACTTATTGTTCTCATCTCATGCTAATACACCACCAAGGAGAATCGATAAATTGATTTTCAGGTTAGAAGGATCTGTAAATTCTTCTAAAATGAGTATAAACCACCCTGCATATGAAGAATATGCTAAAAAGGAGCCCCATCTCTCTGTATATATGAACACTGCAAAGGAAACATATTACCCTGCAAAGGAAACATATTACTAATGAAGAAGCTTAGGACAACTGGAAACCATGTCATTTGCAGAAAGGAATCTTCTTTTCATTTAGGCTGTACAACTGGGGATCCATTGATAAAAGTTGGAGGAGGAGGAGCACTTGGTACCTCAGCAGAAACCTGGAGAGGCTCCAGAGAATCCACTATATCTCTCATCAAGGGCCTTGCCTTTGGGTTTCGGTTCAGACAGTGATAAGAAAGCTTGGCCGCTTTGTGGATGGCTTTGACTGGATACTCTCCATCTAATCTTGGGTCTATAATGTTGAGAACTTTCTTCTTCTCACCGAGCAGAGGGAGGGCCCAATCAGCCAGATTTTGCTCTCGAGCTGGTCTGGACTTATCTAAGGATTTTCTGCCAGTAAGAAGCTCTAGAAGAACAATGCCGAAGCTGTAAACATCACTTCTAGGAGTCAGATGGCCTGCATAAAGGATTTTGAGTTGGTTATTTCACATTAGCTTTTTCTGTTAAGCATCAATCAGAAGAATTCATTAGAAATGTAAACCACCTGTCATTATATACTCTGGAGCTGCATATCCATAAGTCCCCATAATGCGTGTAGATACATGAGTTTTGTCACCCACTGGTCCGTCTTTTGCAAGGCCAAAGTCCGAAAGCTTGGCATTGTAGTCCTGATTTTAAAGTACATGAACCAAACAGAACATGCGAGCAAGTTGGTGAAAGACAAAAACAGAAGGATATTTTCACCAACCAAACTGGTTGGATTTCAAAGTACCAATCAACCGTCATGTAAAGTTTCAAAATTTCAGATGGTTGGTTAAGAAGTTCCTACTTCTAGGGTGATGAAAGTCAGTTTTTCCAAGTTAATCAAGAAACTTGGTTTCTTTTCCCTGTTTTGGGTGGTTATGCTAGAGACAAGAAGCCTGTTTTTAATTAGGCATGCTTTTCACTTCTTGTTGAATGTTAAATTCATTTATTCCAGGCTTTCAAGAAAACTGAAATTGTTCTATCTTTGGGTGTGTATGCCGGCATCGAACTCATGAGTCATGATCTAAGGGTTGAAACATCAATCACTTAAGCAGAGGGCTTGAGTAGCCATTCTTCACTTGACAAGAGTCTCTACTCATCAATAGGGTGGAGTTTCCCAGTGAGATCCTGGAACACTTGACCTGGTCTTTGAAGGACTACATCTGTACCAACATCAATGATAAACTATTTGACATAGCATTGACACCTGTTATATCATAAAAAACAGGAAGAAAATCACTAACCTGGTCTAGCAAAATATTAGAAGTCTTGAAATCACGATAAATAACTGGTTTCTCAGCTTCATGGAGAAATGCAAGTCCTTTTGCAGCACCAAATGCAATCTTCATTCTGATAGCCCAAGGTAGAGGAAGTAAAACTCCTGCACAACCAGGAAGAATAGAAATTCAGCCACAAATTAGAAGACTTAAAGAGCATAATAGGCAGTCATATCCTTCAAAAGTTCAAAATGTTTGCACATGAAAACAGAAAAGGGATCCTTTTTATAAATGAGGTTTGAGAAACTGTCACTGGATAATAGTAAGAAAATTCCAAAAATAGGCCTCAGATTTCTTAAGACCCAATTTAGTGAGAAGTGAAGTGAAATGAACTGAAAGAAGGAAACTTTTCAGGGGATGTTTGGTTGGAAGCATAGTGAAAGAAGATTGTCGATTTCACTTCACTTCTAAACTAGAAGAAATTATTGGGTACAATGACAATTTGTAACAATTTTTTAAAATTTCTTTAATTGGAGGTGGATGGTACCATTATCTGTTTTCCAGTCCCGAACACCTTCCCAGGTGTGTCCTGCCATCCCAACAACCCAAGAACACTCAGACAGGCAAGATCACCAAGGTGTTTCCTGCCATCCCAATAACCCAAAACACCAAGAGGCAAGGACACCGTCGGCCATTTCAGCCATCCCAGACTTGGCCCGGGCAGCATCCAGGACATCAATATAAAACACTGATTTGTAATAGAACAGGGTGATTACATAATTATTTTTACTTGGTCGTTGTTTCTATTTCCATTTTCTCCTCCTGAAAAAACCATATTTCAAGCATTAGAAAAATAAATCCTTGCACTAAGAATTAATTTGTGTCATTCACATCTAGCCTATCCAGCTGGCAAAGATACAACCATCATCTTGATAATCCAATCATTCACCACCAACTTGTTTGGACTTGGGAAGAAACATAGAAAATCACTGAATTCGGTGATTCTAACCATTTAATATAAGGTCCTTTTGTGTGGTTGGTGCATTCTTTCACTGCCCATGACAAACCTTCTGTTCTAAATGTTAGCATCACTTCTTCCAAATTGACAGATTGACAAATTAAACGGGTTGCCACTCTTACATGAAGAGATTAGTGTAAAAAAAATGGGTGTATGGATTTGAGAAAAATTACTTGAAAAAAGATTCTTTTCCACGCTGCCCCGAGCCATATACTCATAAATCAGTACCCTATAGTCATCTTCGCAGCAGTAGCCAACAAGTTTCACCAAATTTGGATGAGAAAGTTGTCCAAGAAATATAACCTCTGCCTACAGAGCCAGCAAGTATTCATTAAAACTGATGGACAGAAGGATTGCTCAAAAGAATATAGAGAAGGTTAAAAACAGAAGGAAAGTAAAATGAGTACCAGCCATTCCCTGTGGCCCTGGTGACTGTTATCCCCATCATGAACCTTTACAGCTACTTGAAGAGGTTTAAGCCCCTCCCTTAAATCATCAGTAATGAACCCCTTATAAACACTTCCAAATCCTCCTCCACCCAACACATAATCCTGCCTGAAATTATCTGTAATTATCTTTAGCTCATTGTAAGTAAAAGCAATCAGGGGATTTGTGGCTGAATCCCGACGAAGGTCCTCTACTTCTTCAGGATTTGATGGCAACTTAGTAAACTCCTTTCTTACTTTGGTGGATGAGTTCTCGCTTTTGGGGGAATCTGAAGCAACAGAAAATACGAATGTGTAAAAGAAATGGAGAAGATAAAATATATAAATCCCCAAAAAATCACCTCTACTTCAGTCTGATAATGTTAAAGTACAGTCCCAAATTCTGAATAACTAAGCAAAAATTAATTACACCCAACTAAAAATCTCAAAGGAATTCGCAGATCAAAGAGAGTGTAAGAAATGATAAAACAAAAACACAAGAGTAATAAGTCAATAATCCGATTACAGACAAGCATCAATGTGGAAAGTCGTTGAACTATGAGAGAAAATGAACCACAAGACCAAATTCAGTTTAGCTTTTCTTAAAAAGAACAAGTTTGCAGAGATTCTGAGAAGTGAGTATGGGGGAAGGATTAAAAAGAAAACTTCTTTATATTTTTTATTGTTCTTTCATTCTCTTCCCTTTTCCTAAATGTTTCAATCAGTAAAGGAGTCACACGATGATCTAGATTCCAAAAACCTACTCGTCTTATGAGATTCACTTCGAACAAAAAAAAGCTAACTTAACATAGAAAACAGAGAAGATACAAAAAGGAAAACGATTCAACTCAATCTTAAAACGGAAACCTTATCTCAAATTTCACAAACTACTCAAAGAAGTAGAGGAAAGTGGGAAGTGAATTCAAATCATGTACTAAACACAAATAAAATTGGAAAAGAAAAGGAAACCAAATACATCCCCAAAATCCCATAACCATCAGAACCCACTTGCAGAAAACCATAACAAATTATAAAGAGTAAATGGTAGCATATTCACCTGTCTTTGCATTAGAAGATACTTTGTAACCCGACGGTTGCCACATAGAACAGCAGTTCCCCATGAAATCAAATTCCGAAGCAGAAAGTTGCAGCCACAACCTCACCAAAAACCCATCACCATTCTAAGTTTCTTCAACTCATTCAGTCTTTCAGAGAAACTAAAAAACATTCCACGACTGACCACACATAAAAGAAGTAAAACAAAAAGAAATTTCCTTCAAATGAATTGGGTTCTGTATATCTAGTGATTAAACGATAATGTGAGCATTGCGGTAGTGGTGGTAGTTGATCAACGTTTAAAACTTATTCAATTCCAATTCTAAAGGATGATTGAATCGACCCAGAAAGAAGATTAAGAAAAGATATATTCTGGGAATTACATGGGTGTGAACTGTGAAGTAGGTCTCAAGTAGTCAAGGGTAATGAAAATTTCTGGGTTACAATGATGGGTTCGTGTTTAGGTGGTGGTGCCTTCTCGGCTCTGTAGAAAATGCAGCGAGGGCCCCTTTGGCCTGGTTCGTTGGTTTGATTCAAACACCTTTTTTTCGCCTCTCTTTTACAAAAAGGAATTGTGTTAGTGGGTAGTGCCGCATTTTAATCCCACCAAAGGCCAATCCTTTTCCTTCTTTTCTCTTTTAGTAGTGTGGGCTAATTCCTTTTTGCCTCCCCTCGCCACCACGCGGCCACCTCACCTCCTCATTAGTAGTTTCAGACTTTCAGTAGCTAAAGAGAGAGAACCTTGCAACTACAGGACCTTCTTAACACCCCCCCCCTTTCTCCCCACCCAAAAAATTTTACGACTGCCTTACCTACCATGAAATTTAGTTAATTTCCCGCTAAAAAACCACCAAGTCGGCTGAGATTTTATTAGGTTTGGAAGCACATGCAGGTTGGTTTGAGGTATGAACCATATCAATGATGATGTGGCCAATTAAGATCATTTAATGGACAAGTAATGGATTATATTATAGTTACTCTGTTACTTCATCAGTGACTATTGCTATCTATCCTGACTCGCCACACCCAATATCAACTCTCAGTCTCCAAGGAAGTGGCTCAAAACTATATTTAAAGTTAGAAAGTACCTATTAGATTTCATTATTTTTTTATGGATTTGAATTTTTATATGGAAATTAAGAAAAGAATCTTTTTAATAGTTAGTTACCTAGATCTGTCACGTGGTAGGTCAAATGGGGTTGAAATCACATGTCAAATTTAAGATTAAGTTGAGTTTATCAAGTGGCAAAAAATGGAATTGGCAAATTTAAAATCAACAAGTGGGCGCACGGGGATTAGAGTGGAAGTGTTTGAACATGCAAGGGAGGATATACCATTAAATAAGAGGGTAAATTGAAAAAAAAACTCAGGAGCTAAATCAAGTTGAACCAGGAAAGGGTTAGGATTGGGTGAAACCACCCCAAGCTCCACCTTAATCCTAATCACATAGGATTTACATAAGCAATTAGTAGATATATTATTTTAAAAAATTTGTTGTGATGGATTACACATAGATATTCCAATTGAAATATATATATGCTTTTAGTGTAAAAGTACAGATATTTATATATAGTAATGTTTCATAAATAAATAAATAAATATATATATATATATATATAATAATGTTTTGAGCTCTGTAGAAGTTAGTAAGGGGTAAATCTAACATTGTTAACAGAAAGGCAAACATTGATTAGATTAATATTGTTGATTAGCCTGATGAATAACCAGAGGAAAACCTTGTCTTTGGCATTTGCATGTTTGCATTTGGAGGACAATCAGATGGTGTGAAACTGCATGAGTACATATTGCATTCAAGGTTGCAAGTATATATAGTTTACCTTCCTCTCCCCCCCCCCCCTTCTATAGTGTACCCATTTAAAGAAAAAAAAGAGTACCTATGTCGAAGTGGTTTGATTGGGTTATATAGAAAATGTACCATTGTTCGAGGAATAGGAATCGGATAAGATGAATCATCAAATTCGAATTGAAATCAGACGAGTTCGATCCTGATTGCTGCAATCCTCTTTTGAGTCGACCATTATTGCATTTTTTTTTAGTCCTTTAATTATTTTTATTTTTTTGGGGGGTGGGAGGAGGTTGTGGGGTTTACCCGTAAAATAGCAAAATATCAATGAAACCTGCCTCTTATGGCCAAATCCTGAAGTTAAAAAATAAATAAATAAATAAATAAAAATGCTTCTTCTTGATTCTAATATCTAGCTGCCCAGTCGAAGTTCTTAAACATTGGGTATATATTTCACTATTTCTTCTTAAATGAGAAAAAACAATGGAATCAAGACTGACTGACTGAGTATTCACTTCAATAATAAAAAAAAAAGATTCCTATATAGCAATCAGATGTAGTAAGAAAAAGAGGAACTCTGTTTTCACACTGAAATGAGAATGCAAAGAAACTGTCTCTCTGTTGTACTATTGTAGTGAGCTGCATTCCATAATGATCCATTTAGTCGGTGTAGTCTTCCACTAATCAAGTAGATCCAAAATCCTAAAAGAACATCTTTTATACCCAAGATTAATATGATACCTAACCTCAAATCTCATCACAGAAAATCTGAACGATATGTTGTAATCTACACTTCAATAGCTTGCTTCATCACCAGTAGTCAACCATTGAAAGGACAAAGGAAACAAGAATTTGGCATTCATCAAATATAGCTTTTAAACTGAACACACATATGGAATTGTCGGTGTCTTGTATGTACCTGGATCACACCTTCATCTGTCCCTTCTTCCCCTTCAAAAGTAATCCTCATGTCTGTCTTGTAAGCATTTCAACAACTATCTGATCTACACCTGATGTGCAATTAAATTGTGGTGTACTTTGGAACTGAACCCACACCAAAAATTTGGTGCTAATCATAAAACACTGAAAATCATTTAGTTTCTCTTTCTAACTTGGTTTTAATTTGGACTTTAGTTTTTGAAACAAACCCTTTACAAGGAGGAGCATCTAGGCCCTCATGTATACAGTAGTGAACTTAAACACTCAACAATAGCCCGTGGGCTCTCATTGTTTGACATTATAACATGGAAGTCTCTCTCTCTCTCTCTCTAAAAACTGTGTGGTGGGAGTGCTGTGGACCTATATACCATGTAATAATAGTGTCCTCCAGAATGGTAAAGTATGTGCTACAGTGGCCTATAAAGCTCTTTTCGAATTTAAACCTCAAAAAGATGTTATATATCTCCCTAGAAGGAATGAAGATTCCTGTAATATTTGGACTTGATCATTATCCTAAAGATAGCACTGAACCTGGAGATGCAGTGGAAAGCTGAGATCAGTATATGACTTTTGAGACAGAGCTTGATATTCTAATTTTCAAAGGACTGGCCCAGAACTTTAAGATAGCTTGGGAGAGAATACTGTTTAAAGTATATACAAGTGGTGGGTCAGATCTCCTGCATGGTACACTTTTCTCTTTGTTTTGTTCCTAGAAAACCCTAGAGATGACCTGTCCTAACTCCTATCACATCTTCAATGAAAGGTACATTGAGAGAGACCACCACTTGGTTTGGCTTCCTCTCAAGTAGATTAGTGGACCCCTGGCGTTTATCTTCTTGAAACAAACAGCCAATGCCTTAACCCTAATTTTGATTGTGATGTAGAATATATAAAAAAATCCCAGTCTTGCTGTAGCTATCCAGAGTCCATGGCTTGTCATGAGAGGACTATGAATTCCTTCTTTTTTGGATTTATGCCAGATAAGAATGACAAGAAAAGGTCCTAACATCCACCAATTCTATGTTAGGTTGAGACTACAAACGTTTAGAATCTTTCCTCTAGCATTGACACATTGACATGAGAGGCAGATGAGAAATCACCCGTGATTCTCATATGTGCCCTAGAGTAAGAAACAGCTTGTACTGGATGGAAAAAAAAACACTAACATGACCTTATAAAAATGGGTTTGCTTTACATATACTTAAAGTTCACAGGCTTTTAACAGAAAATATACCTGAGATTAATTATGTGTTGACGAGGATTCAAAAGTACTTCCAAGAGGACAGGGAGGCATTTGGATTAGTACATGGTGTATAATGATCAAAATGCATCTGTTTCTGTATTTATTGACCATATTAACTAAATCATCTGATTTAGATGATTCCACCACATAACATCTAGAAATTTGCACCAATGTCCTAAATATTAGGCTACCTAGCATGTTCTAACTATGATTTATTCCTGAAAGTATATATTGATAGAGACAAGACACCAAACAAGGTATCCAATATGTTGGATGCAACACTGAAACTGCTTTTTAGACTTGAGTTTCCTTCTGTCCTCAGCTCTCAGTGGATCCTTGTCCTCTTATGTACAGAATTCACCAAATCTGTTATGCAACAAGTACTTATTGATTGTATCAATTGCAACTGGTCAAATTAAACCATTATAGATGGTCAAACTAGTTCCCATCAAAATCAACTAATCCCAACAAGTTTATGAAGGTATCTTCTAAAAGGAATCTTTGTAAACAAGGGTTTCAACCACAGGGGAAAAGGTTGAATAGGCGCATCATAAAAGCTCTGAATTTTGTCTTATTTCTTTCCCTGATAACATCAAATACTAATTACACTGCCCCATGAAGATGTGAATTTAGTTACTTGTCCCTGTGTGGACTAAGAGAAGCACATATATTGTTGGAAAACTAGTGAATTGATAGGTTTGAAAAAGAAAATAGAAGAAACAGTTGCCATTGAATGAAAAACAGCCTTTTCTTGTCATGAATGTTACTATGATACTGGCATATATTTTATCCCCACTTTACAAGAGGTTGTTATTATCTATGGCACATACATTCGACAACATAACATGACTTCTCTTACACAAGAATAAGACACCTCTTTCTGATAGATAAATGGAAAAATACTTCCCCCAGAGAAACAACATAGAGAAGTCATTTTATTGATAAATATATGATATTGGTGACCTCAAGTAAGAGTCAAGTGCTTTGACATGAATGATCGAGGCAATCAGAGGACTTTGTTGCTCAATTCGGACTACGATTAACTAGTATTATGTATCCACGTATATAACTTCCCTGATATATATTTATCTAGAAACCAGTGAGGATGATGAGTGGGATTGTAAATTTTGCATCAATAGTTTTTAATGTCTTAGTTTTGCTTCCTGCTTAAAAATTGCAGAAATGAACTAAATGAAAACACATAACTTGTTTAACATATTACCCATGAAGTACTTTATTAACTTCCATCTCTAAGTAATTGATCTTCAAAGTGTATGTACTTTGTTGATTGGAAGAGAAGGTACGGATTCATCAAGTACTACTGCTCAAATAAGCAGTCAACATCTCTTAGATATGGTGCAGTACCTGGAAGAGAAACAATGTGTTATTTTACATTTGGCCTCTATTAGATGTGGTGCATTAGATACATTATCTCAGACTCATTTTTTTCATCTAGACAATGTGTTAATTTGCATTTGATCATCATTTACAAATGTTGATGTTGGAAATTTAACAAGTTATGATCTCTCATGCCAAAAATGTTATACAACATTACTAGTTATACAATGAGGTTTTTTTTTTTTTTTTTTTTTTTTTTTT
>NC_056570.1:26782862-26782959 GCF_013358625.1 Macadamia integrifolia | reverse complement strand
ATTTGTGTGTGTGCTAAAATTAGCAAGTGTATAAAGGTAAGATCTGCAGGACAAGTCCAGGCAATCATAGACTGAAAAAAAAAAAAGAAAAAAAAAA
>NC_056570.1:26732131-26782842 GCF_013358625.1 Macadamia integrifolia | reverse complement strand
TCGTTGATTCTCCATCTTAGGCATTGCCATCATCAGAGGAATCAGAGAGATCCAAATGACTTAAAGAACTACCTTCGACATAGCCATCAGCAGAACTAGAAGCCATCAAAACTTAAAAAATCAGTCTAAGAACCGATATCTTGGTTTTTCCTGGACATCCCAGATCAAATCCGATACCACATAGCCTGAATGGTCCACCCAATCTATCGACATCTGAGTTGCCACATCTTTCTTTGATAAAATATCAGCCACAAAATTGACTTCTCCATAGCAATGGCTTATATTCCAAACAATGGATGACAAAAAGCTCCTAAAATAAAACCATTGCTGTAAGAAAATCCATGGAATGGATTGATTCAAAATAGAAGTGACCGCAGACATTGAGTTGCACTCAATCCATAAATGACCTATTTCTATCTCCTCACCTTTCGTAACCCAATGAAGAAAGCATGAAATTCTTCTGTTAAATTTGTCGCAACCCCAATAGAGTGAGCGAAGCAGCCCATAGACACTCCAACTAAGTCTCTGAAAACACCACCAGACCCTGCCAAGCCTAGATTTCCAAGTAAGCATCCGTCTATATTTAACTTGTACAATCCAGGCAAGGGTTTGATCCTTTTGACCTCATAATTCTTGACCTCACAGGACAGGCTAGAGGAGATGAGAAGATAATACCAAGTTGTCATCTTAATCCATGCGTACTGGTTTTGTATCATTATAGTAAGGAATATGTAATTTATAAAGCTCAAAAATTAATCCTAATTGTAAAATGCCATGTTTCTTGGCTTCAACCTTTTATTTCAGCAATTAGTACCTTTCTACTTTCCTTAAGTGGAACCCTCATACTCTAATTCATGGTAAGACTGAGATTCAAAAATAATAGCTAAGCATGTGAGTATTTTTATTTTCTATTAAATATATTACTTCTTTGAAACATTTCAAACATATCACGTTTTCAAATCAGCAATATAGAACTTATGAGGGTTTAGCTCATTATATAGCTAAACATGCCAGACTCAACAAATTCCATGGAATTGTTTTAGATAATATGTTAGACAACATCCCCAGAAGCATAGTTAAAAACATTTAAGTTGCTTTAGTATAGTATGAAGTTTCTATATCATTTACCAAAAATAAAAAGATCTTTTTATCTGTCTTGTACTGTTTAAATCTCATCAAAAAGCTTGTCCTTTGAAACTAAAAGTAGGCTACATGCTTTTATTTAATAATTGTTTCATTTGAAATAATATTTACAGGAAAATCTTAATAAAGAAATCAGTTGTAACTAAACCAAAGAAAATACATTCTCAAGCATTTATCACACTTGAAACCCGTTAGAAACATCTCACACCAACCCTCCTTCAATGAAAACACATACATCACCTAGGAGATATCTAATAGAAGCAAAATTAATAGAAAAAAAAAAATTCAAATGCTCTAGATAAGACCAATTTTCTTTACTCATTCATTATAAAACAAGTTGCAATTGATATGCTAGTATGTCAAAGCAAACTAGGTGCTTTACTTCAATTGACATTATGATGCATCTAGATGTAATTATAGATCACTATAAATGAATCGGATGCCTCTCGACAAAGCATGCGTGTCGTGTTCATATGTACAAAGTCCAATGATGTCAAATTACCTTGGAAGGTAGAGAATGTTTCAATTAGCGCTTACGCAATAGCCTCGAGATTGATTCACGCCATGTATTCTTATACATTTTACAAAAGAATAAGTAATTGAGAACATACAACGAGACGTTTTAGATATGTACAACTCATAGAAAATATATGCAAGTTACACTAACCAAATTTGATATAGTTCAATGAGCTTTTAAAGCTTGTTTCTATTCATAGGGGAGACTTAGGGTGTAATTATAAACAAGATCATATCATTTATCAGGATGGTTCCCAGTTGATTTACCCGAAATATTCTATTATTCTACATAAAAAGGCATGTGGCCACATTTAGACCTAGGTATATATACAATGCCTAGGTATATATACAATGCTTACTAGATATGCCTATATATGTAGTTTTAGGATAGATTTTCTCTCAAACATAGTCCCTAGAGGATTCATAGTCACCTATATAACAATGTAGCACCTCGAAATTGTCAATTAAGTTTAAGTTATCAGCTCATTTTCAACAGGAAACTAACTTAACAGGACATCAAATTAAAAATCAACTTACAAATGTAAAATATAAAATGTAAACAAACACTAACTACCACATATGAAGCATGTACCATGTCTGTTCAAATATACTTCTGCAGAGAATTCAACAAACTATGTTAGTAATAGCATGCTTTAGTTTTTCTTCGACAGTAATATAGTCATCTTACTTTCAAGAAAGAAAAATAATTCAAAAGAAAATTCTCAGATAGATAAAGGTACTTCATCCATCCATTACTACTAAATATTGAGGAAAGTATTTCTAAGTTAGAACTGTATTTATGCTTTTAACTTTTAACATAAAAAGATGATCTACCTCAAGACTACGAGGTGACTGTTATAAAGCACTATCTACAATTACAAACTACTATAATCCTAAAATTGAAAGTTTAAATGAAATTTCAAATGAACAATTGAACCATTTGAGTGAAAGAAAAAAAAAACAAAAACAAAACTAAATAATAACCAAGTACCTATACTGTAGAACTTAAGTTTCAAATAACTGAAAAATGAATGAACTATAATTGTCTTATTCTTTAAACTATCCCTCCTTATTTGATTATGAAATCCTAGCTGTGGTCTATAATTTCTTTGTGAGATCTGAAGTTTCATTGAACTTCATGGAGGTACTTCAGTTTTACCTACAGAGAAGATGGATGATAACTAGAGAAATCAGTAGAGGAAACAGTGTTCTTTCTTATATTGGGTAGGCATCAAACATGTAGGTATTAGGTGGGTAGAGAGAGAGAGAGAGGGGTTTGGTGTTTACAAAGTCATATAGCTTTGAAGGGAAAGTATCATCATGTTCTCCATGGGTTCATGTCAGTGTTCTTGCAGCTTTGTAGACTTACAGTGCACGCAGCTTAGTACATAATACTGTTCATGGACAACCACATTGGAATCATAGACTAAACTTTTCCTGTCTATTTAATCCCCCAACCCACCATGTTGTTCATCCGTAGGAGACAATGGCCATTTCCTTTCATTGTTTTTGGGGCCTATTCCTCTTACTTTCACTTTGTTATATTCCCTCAGAGTCTACATATCAAGTAACTTTATCACACAAAGTGTTTCAGCTTTTTCTTCCCTTTCCTCTAATGGTAATCCCATATGTCAACTTGATTCTGGTCTTGTTTTTACAGGTTCACATTGTCTACTTAGGGCTCAGCCCAGTCCAAGATCCTCTTCTCACTACCAAATCACATGTCCAGCTCCTCTCTAATGTCTTTGCTAGGTATTGATCATTAATCACTGAAATGAATTTCAGTTTTTCTGTTAATTAATATCCTACCCTTCTCAGCTCTCACCAATTTTGTAACTCTTACCCATTTCTTTTTCTTTTGGCTTGTTTATTTGTTTGTTTTTACAGTGAAGAAGTTGCAAGAGATTCTCTGCTGTACAGCTACAAGCATAGCTTTTCAGGCTTTTCTGCAAAGCTCAACTCAACACAGGCAGCTACCTTGGCCAGTAAGAAGATCTTCATTAGTTCTTAACTTTCTCTAGTTAATTAATGTTTGGAAAAATGGTAATGGGAAGAAAATTAAATATGCAGAGATGGAGGGGGTGATATCAGTGTTCAGGAGCAAGACATTGAGATTGCACACAACTAGAAGCTGGGATTTTCTGGGTCTTACCTTGGATCACAGTAAAGAAACTCCATTGCAGCTAACACATGGTGATGATGTTGTGGTTGGGATCTTTGATTCAGGTGAACCCTACTTGAAGCCTCTCTCTCTCTCTCTCTCTACAACTCTGTTTTTATTAGGTCAGCAAAAATATATAATAAAAAAAGGTTAACAACTTAATAGATTGTAAAACTGAGTGCAAAATAGCCACTGTAAAGAGACTCCAAATTAATCATATTCTTAATAGATTGTAAAACTGAGTGCACATTAGATACTGTAAAGAGTCTTCACCAAGAGAAAAAAGGAAAAAGAGATACTGTAAAGAGAGTCCAAATTAATCATATTTAAGTTGCTTTAATTGTATCTGTTAATTATTAAGTGCACAACAACTACAATACATATGTTAATTAATAATGGATATTTGGCATTCATTTCGTGGATTGATGATGAGTGACTGGTTCTGTATGTACTGGGCTTTGAGTATATGATTCAAAACGAGTTGAGCATAGACGAATTTCCATGACTAAGTTGGTTCTAATCAAGACTCCCATATTATTAGTACTTATAGCTAGCAATAGTCAATTTTGGGTTACTAATACTAATTGGGTTCATCATCCTTCTATAATCCTCATCATATTCGTCCTTTTTGTTGGGGCTGCATGAGGGTTTTTCTCGGCATCAGAGCCAAGGTTATGGTAAAGCCAGAGCATGCAACCCAATATACCTATGAGGATGGAGAAAAGCCCTTGAAGAAGATCTTGATTACTCCCCTGTGGAGGAAGAAATTGTGGGGGTTCCACACAAAAGTCAAAAAAATAATCTTGATGTAAGGAAATAAGTGTTAGGGACTTGGCTAGAACTCAAACCCTCAAAAGTTAGACGTCCTTAAGAGAGGATGCTTAAGTACCTATAAGAAGGGGTGTTAATTCCAGGCCGATCAAGTCTGAATATTTAAAGCTCAAAACGGTTTGATCAGGACCGCTCAATTAATAGTTTTTACTAAGGCTCTCTTTCGTTTGATATTTATTTGTATTTATTTGACTTATTTTTATTTTTACAAGTGTTTGTTATAATTTATAGTACTTATTTTTATTTATAATAAATTAGAATAAATCACAAATTATTCTCATGCTATTTGTGATTTGTGGCAACAAATCATTTATGTTGATTTTTGCACTACCTTAAATAAGCCCGTGTGCTAAATACTCAAAATCAAAGGTAAATAGATAACTTTAGTATGTTTTGTATTTTTCCAATAAAAAACCCCAAATCTCATCATCCTTGTTGTTTGAAGCTTAAATCTGAAGGTGAAACCTAAAACCTATTTTCTCATTATATAATTTATTCTATAGATAGTAACAAACGAATACTATTTGTGGTCAATAATTTATTGTCACAAATAATTTCTAAAAAATAGTTAATAAATACAAATAGAAATCATACCAAAGAGAGCCTAAGCCTAACACATTTAAAGCCTATTTAACCCGATTATTGGTAGCCTGATGTAAGATCAGTACTCGACTGATCGTTCGTAAATGGAATCATGCTTAGCATATGAGGACCAATTACTTAATTGAACATTTCATGATGCAAGGCCTTAAAGTGGAGAGCCCATAGGTCAGCAAAAATATATAATATAAAAAAGCTTACAACTTAATAGATTGTAAAACTGAGTGCACACTAGCGAATGTAAAGAGACTCCAAAGTAATTATATACTAAATAGATTGTAAAACTGAGTGCATACTAGATAGTAGATACTGTAAAGATACTCTAAATTAATCATATATACTTAATAAGACTCCAAATTAATGATATACTTAATAGATTCTTTACACTCCAAATTAATCATATACTTAATAGATTGTAAAACTGAGAGCACATTAGCTACTGTAAAGAGACTCCAAATTAATCATATACGTAATAGATTGCATAACTGAGTGCACACCATCTACTCTAAAGAGACTCCAAATTAATCATATTTAAGCTGCTTTAATTGTATCTTTTAATTATTAATAATGGCTTTTTACCCTTTATTTCATGGATTGATGATGAGTGACTACTGCCCACTGGTTCTGTTAATACTGGTCTTGAGTATATAGAGGTCAAAGGAGAGGAAAAAATAGACGAATTTGCATGACTACGTTATTTAGTTCTAATCAAGACAATCAAAATTATTAGTACTTATAGCTAGCAATAATGGGTTTTAATTAATAATGCTAAATGGGTTCATTATGGTTTCATTGTTAAAGGTATATGGCCTGAATCGGAGAGTTTCAAAGAAGAACCCGGAATGAGACCGATTCCATCATTTTGGAGAGGTAAGTGTGTGAAAGGAGAGAAGTTTGAGCCATCAAAGGCGTGCAATCGGAAGCTTATCGGTGCACGCTACTACTTCCGGGGCTTCGAGCATGATTACGGTCCCCTCAACGCCACCGGCGCTAACGCCGAGTACCGGTCGGCCAGAGATATACTAGGGCACGGTACACACACTGCTTCAACAGCCGTGGGTTCTGTAGTGAAGGATGCTAGTTTCTTTGGGTTGGGCCTTGGTAAGGCTAGGGGTGGAGCCCCAAGGGCACGTTTGGCTGTTTACAAGACATGTTGGAAGAATGGGCTGGAAGGGAGCTGTAGCGAAGCTGATGTACTTGCGGCCTTCGACGATGCGTTGTGTGATGGGGTTAATGTTATCTCGGCGTCGTTTGGTTTAGGGGTGCCGCTGGAGCCATTTTTTGTGTCTACTGCGGCGATTGGATCGTTCCATGCAGCCCAATTGGGCGTCACTGTGGTGTTCTCCGCCGGAAATGATGGGCCGACTCCGTCTCTTCTCTCAAATGTTAGCCCATGGGGGATTTGTGTGGCTGCCTCCTCCATTGATCGTTCCTTTCCCACTCTCTTGAGCATAGACAACAATGCCATTTCCATTGTGGTAAATTTTTAAAATTCTTTTTTTTCTTTTTACTTTGTTTTTTCTTGACACCAATTTCTCTGTGATCAAATTTCAGCCTCCAACAATATAATATGTGATTTAACTAACTATGAATTATTAGTTGATTATGCAAGAACTATATATAGATTTGTTTTTACAATACAATGTACACAGTATGCAGTTGAGAAGAGGCATGAGAGAACAATGGGACATATCAAAGATCCCAATGTCCAAAAAGAGGGATTTGGAATCTACAAGGATGTGATTTGGGTTTGGACACGAGTTTTCCTTAAGTCACAGTGAAGGAGAAATTCCTTCATCCACGGCTATCATTGTGCCTGGATGGGTGTTAGAAATGGTAAAAGGTACTTTTAAAACTTTGAGGTATTGGGAAAGTAATGATGACCTTAGATTTGTGGGTGAACTCTCCACCCAAATTTTTCCACAAATGGGAACAGCTAGAATCTCATTATTTGGGACTTTTATAGTTCCCAAGTTCACCTATATGTCTGATTATATGCAAATTTTGGGTTTTTCTCCTTCTACATTATTTCTTTATTTAATTTATTTTTGGCTAAAAAAAGGTTGCCTGGGAGCATGAGCCACACAAAAGAGCACAAAATTATCAATCCAACCCCATCAAATAAAAAATTTAATCCTTTGTCGATGCCCGTGCTTGCATTCTTATTGGCCCCTATGTCATTGCAAGGACCACGTGACCATGGAGGGATCTCTTGCCATTTTTTCTTTTTAATGGGAAAATGGTCCATACACTGGTAGTGTTATATGCCTCTCTCTCTCTCTCTCTCTCTCTCTCTCTCTCTCTCTCTCTCTCTCTCTCTCTCTCATGCATATCATGCACATCATTCAAAGCAACCTTCTTAGGAGGACATAAATAGATCGAGGGAAAAATATCCCACACTGATGGTGTGGGGATCCTCTCTCATGTCCTCTTGTGTCGTGATCATGTGGACTCACACTCAAACTGTCTCTCCTTCCTGACTATGTGGGAACCCTTATTAATAAAGCCATTTCTTGTATCATGATTGGTGCTAATATGGGAGATTCCTTCAACACTGACGGTGTGAAAAACCCTTCTCATAAATCAGTTACCAAACTTTCTGAAGAAGGGCCTTTATATGATCAAATTCATCTATGCTTAGTTTTGGTATAGGTAATGAACTCGCTTCAAATTGAAAAATAAAGTGCCTCTAATAACTATGTCTTTACCCTAGTTAGTGAATATGTTTGTTTTGCTTAGCTTGGTTCACTACTTTTGCATTTGTTTCCACAACTTTGCTCATATCTTTTGAAGCTGGGGAAGCATCTTAGAGGTAGGTTTGTAATATGGTATTTGCTTTTTCAGGGAAAAAAAACCTCTAATCAAGAGTGTGGCCTATGTCAATGCTCTCATATATGATATAGGGGGGGGGGGAACATAGACACAGGAAATGGGGAATGCACCTGCTTTTTTTCTAGCCTACTCCTATAGATTGCTTCGCATATGATTTCCTTCTTGTATAAAGGCATATGTAGATAGCCAATACAATTCTCCAATTGGTACTCAAGTTTAAATTATTTCAGTCTTAATCCTAAGCTATGTGTTTTCCACAAAATAATCCATAACCATGGTTTTAAAAAAGGGTATTAAAATATGGTTTATCGTCCAATCTGTATTGGTATTGGCCATGACTGATCCTATATTATTGGAACATTCCTAATCAAGGGTAAATTTGTTTTAAAAATAAAATTTTAATTTAAGTTAACGGAAAAAACCCATATAATATGGCCGATCCATATCAGTATAAACCATACCCATTACCCGATCTATAATACCAATAGTTGAGGAGGTTCTCAAAGGAAAATGTATTTTTTGATAATTTTGAGAACTTGGGTTACTGATGTACTATAGAAAATTTTAAATTCTCATGCCATATGAACATATGTCTTTTTTTTTTGGTAAAATAAAAAAAATCATGCCATATTTCATGTACCTATCCATAGACTCCTAACATTAATATATCTCTGCTTGTTATTAGGGGCAAAGCTTCAACGTGAAACAAATGAAGCTGAAATTAGTGTACGCAACCAAATATTTTGTTAATGGGTAACCTCTCTCTCTCTCTCTATTGGGATCAAAGTTTTTGAAAGATGGATGCAATTTGGCCAATTTTAATCAGGATATCGAAAATATCTAACTCAAAAGCTCAAACTATTGGCTGGAGTGACTCATAGAAATATGAGAGGACAAAAATTCTCAGATACAAACCAATACAATCAATCTATATCGAAATTTATATAGGCCACGTCAAGGGTACGTATAATATTTGATAAATATACTAATATTCCATGATTCATCAATGTCTAGGGATTGCACAAGAGATAGCTGGAGAGGAAAACAAGCCTCAGCTGGGAGGTTGCTACTATGCTTATCGACCATGGTTGATTCTAGTCTTGAAGCACAGCTAGCGGCTCGCAAAGCTAATGTATCAGCCTTACTCATCGCACAGCCTATGACTTTGGGCACCCAAATACCTGAAGTTGATATCCTTCCCACCATCCTTATTGACATCAATCAAGGGACTCAAATCTTCCATTACTTTGTTAATTCCCCCAAGTAAGTTCATAGAAAATATCATTTTGTTAATACTTCTTAGCCATGGTCCTAAGAATTGGAGTAGAATTACATTGAAATCGGGGATCAGATTCCCACTTAAAAAATCAGCCATATCAGACCAATCGAGACAAAAAAAAAAAAAAGGCAATGTCAACTATTCCATATCGGCTAGGTATCGATATACGTATCAGCAAATAAGATACCAAGATTTAAAACTGTAATAACACCTGGCTTTAATGCTCAAGTTGACCCAATGATATACGCCGATACCAAAATAGGTGGCTTGATGAGTTGGAAGTTCAGAACCAATTGGACCAGTTTCTAGACTTGGTTGCTCAATTGGACTTCAAAAATTGAAGAACATAAGCATCAAGGTTGTGTTTAATTAGAATGCATTCCCAAAACAGATTTTGGGTCTAGAATGTATTCTATAAATAAATAAATAAATTTCAGATGTATTGTAGACCCAAAATATATATCCAACAGAGCCCAAATTTAGAGAAAATGGATCATCTTATTCGTCAAAGCCAATAGATAATAACCAGTATTTGATCCACATTATTTGATCTGTTGGTTCTTATTGTATGATCTTTGTGTGCCTTGAAGTCTTCCAATAGTGCACGTTATGCCTAGTGGTGTTACTATTGGCCAGACACCAGCACCTACTGTAGCGTATTTCTCCTCCAGAGGCCCAAGCTCACTTTCTACTGATATTCTCAAGGTATGTTATGTGAATTTTGTGCTAGTTAAAGAATGGAAATGTGTCAATTGGTCTTTATCGGTCATCCACATCTAAGGTGTAAGACCTAAGACCGAGATTGAACAATTGTGTAATCGGTCCTCAAAGCTAAAATCAAGACCGATTAATAATTGATTGGTCGGTTATCGGACTTTTATCGGTTTTGGCTAATCAGTTGGTTAAGCTATTTCATATATATTTTGATTATGTGATCCTTAATGGCATAGTGGGCTCCACTCTCCAGTGTGAGGCCCATCAACTTTTGGTTGGTTCAAATGAATCGAATTAATCAGGTTGGACCAAGACAAACCAATTAATCAAAATGTGGAATTCAAATCCAACCATAAAAATTCATAATCTAATTCAAATATTATTTCCATCTTTTTAACAGCCAGATGTAACTGCACCTGGAACCAGTATATTGGCAGCATGGCCTCCAGTGGCCCCACCGTCTGGGTTTCCCTTCGATCACCGCTCTGTGAATTGGAACTTTCAATCTGGAACATCTATGTCATGCCCTCATGTAACAGGGGTGGCAGCACTTATCAAATCAGTGCATCCAAAATGGTCTCCTGCAGCAATTAAGTCTGCTCTTATGACTACAGGTACGTAATTAGAGAAGGAAACTATGGGTGCTAAACGGTCGGTTCCGATTGGGCTGAACAGATATTCGGGTTCGATTAGATCAAGTGAAAGTCAGCCCGACAAGGATATTGAGATGGAAGACAAGTGAAAGAAGAATTCCTTTCATTCACTACTTAAAATCATTTTTTTTGGGTTTTTTTAATTTCACAAGTTTTAGTTGAATAACTTATAAAGGGAAAATGGTATTTTTCTATTTAATCACTGTGTCAGTTTCTTGAGGGTTCAAGTAATATTTTCAATAGTTTGGGGAGTCAAAACAATCTGACCATGGTAGAGGGGGTGTCCAAGTAATTATCCATATAAAAAATTATGAAAACAACATGATCTTTTCTGGTTTTGGGTTTTATATCATTTTCAATCCAACTTTTAATCAGTTAAATCATACCCCAAACCGAAGCTGGCCAATTAGGGATCTGGTTCAGGTTCATTTGGCCTGGTTCAGTTGACTTGGCGTGTTCGGCCTTGTTTTTGATACCCAATACTGTTCGTTTGGTTTCGATTGAGGCTGAATCGATTTTGATCCATCACTGGTTCAAATCAAAACCAACTCATTATGGTAAAGTTCAGTTTGGTTGGTTCAATTTCAGTTCATTCTGCTTTCAAGTTTTATGGTGTTGGCTTATCAGGCTTTAATTGTAAGTGTCAATGGGTTGTTTTCGGTTCAAGATATCTAAATATGGGCAAATGCTGGGCACGGCTCACCCTCTCCTCCCTCCGAAAAGACCCCCTTCTCCTTCTCTGTCTGGAGAGCGGATCAGGTTCACGTACGAGAACGGTCGAGAATGGTCAAGAACGATCCTGATCCATGGATATAGAATCAATTTTCTCTCTCTTCATTTAATAGATTCTATATCCACGGATCAGGAGTGTGTGAGAACATTTTCAAACGTGAACCTGATCCGTTCACCTCTGTCTAGTCTTGTGATTAGTAGATGCCTCTAGTCGTAAACGAAACATGTTCATGTATGAGAATGTTCTTGTACGTCCTTAGTCCGTGGATTTAAAATTTATTAAATGAAGAGAGAGAAAATTGATTATAAATCCACGGACCAAAGATGTTCACTTACATTCTCGTACTTAAACCTGATCCGCTCTCCCTCTAGTTTACCAAAACTTGACGGCATGCCCAACCTCTCCCTCTAAATACATAAAATAATGAAAAAGTAAAGAAGTTTTTTAATTGATTTTCTGGATTTTATCGGCCTCAATCCGGTTTTCATCTTTGACTGGCCTGGACTATTTCAGTTTCTAGTTAAGCCATTAATTCAATTCTGATGAGGTGTGCTTCATCACCCCATTCCATTTCAGCTGACACCAAAGACACAAACGAAGATGATATCCTAGCAGGAGGATCAATGGAAGTTGCAGGTCCATTTGACATTGGTGCAGGTCACATAAACCCCATAAGAGCAATCGATCCAGGACTCGTCTATGACATGAACACAGTGGACTACATTCTCTTCCTTTGTAACATAGGCTACTCCAAAGATCAAATAGAGAGCCTGGTTCTTACACCAGAAAGTATTGAAACTGATTGTTCTGAATACACATACTTCGACTCTAATGCTCACCTCAACTATCCTTCAATCACAGTTTCTGATCTTCGCTCTACAATTACAATCAAGAGGACTGTACGTAATGAAGGTGGGAAAAGAGCTGTTTACTTCGTTAGAGTTGAGAATCCTGAAGGAGTTGATGTTTGGGTTTGGCCAAGGATCTTAGTTTTTAGTTGCAACAGGGAAGAGATCTCATATTATATAACATTAACGCCACTTAAGCAATCGCAAGGGAGATATGATTTTGGAGAGATAGTGTGGTCTGATGGATTTCATCAGGTGAGGAGTCCATTAGTGGTGTGTGTAAACACTATTGATGAGGACTTTGATTCCATCACACAGTACCCATCTTAAAATTTCTTGTTTTTGATTATTCAAAACACTTTACTACAAGTTGTTTATGTTGTTATGATATGTTCATCTTTCAAAGATGATGTATGTTTGTTTATATAAATAAAGGATTTCATATCTTTGGCTCTTCTCAGTACTGTACTAAAGATCATAAATTGTTGCAGTGGTGCAACCGTAATAAATGTGAATCAGTCTCCAAGATAAAATATATCAACCTTGGTCAAATGTGGTAATGCACTCTTCTAGATTACAACCTTTTGAATTTTACCAGGTAGGGCCCGAAAGATGTCTCTCAAAGAAAGAAAGACACAAAAGTAGCCGTTGTTAGTAAAAGACATTAGTAAAAAAGAAGAACCACACACACAACCTAGCCCCATGCATGTGAATGTGAAAAGAAAGACACCCAGCAGGGGAAAGGCTAGGTATGCGCTACGATAAATCACTATCAGTTGGTTAGGATATTATTCCTTATGTAAACACAAATCAGGGCCTTTCAATGCATGTACACACACTCATGATCAAAGCAAGGCATTCAATTACAAGCCAGCTTTAATGTGGAAAGAATATTCATGATGTTCTATGAACAACAAACCAATATATAACTAGGTAAAGGGATCCAATCTCAAGTTCTTCTTCTCTATTACCTCTTCCCAGAATTCTCACTTATGTTGCTTTGTATACTGATTTAGGCATCAAAAAGTCCCTCCTGAAAACAATCTCTCCTTTGCTTAGGCTGCATTTGGTAGTCATTCTATTTCAGAAACGATGTTTTGTGTTAAAATCAGAATTTTTCGTTTTTGTGTCAAAATCTCATTTTGGAACGAAACTCAAATGTTGGAACATGGTTATTATGTTCAAACATTTCTTGTTTTTGAATTTTTTTTAATCGGTTCGTTTCAAAAAAAGGGAAAAACAAATCATGGACACCAAACAGAAGATTTTGTTTTCTGATTCCTGTAAAACGAACAAATAACTATAAAAAACAATCTTATTCTTAACTCTCTACATCCACAGGTCATCACTTGATAAGGACATTCGGAAAACCACTAGAAACACAGCTAAAATGATTTTATATATATATATATATATATATATTTATTTATATATATATATTTTTTTTTTATTTAGACAAATGAGTTGTCTGATTGGGAAAAAGACACGGGATGACTTGTCTGCCGGTGTTGATTGAGGAAATCGACATAGGAATTAATCACAGGGTCAAGACCCAGGACTCTAATGGGAAAGGATCCAAACTCACCGATCTAGAAGATGAGAAGCACGTTTGACCTTAAATGCAAAAATCCTATTTCCCCACGACTTCTAATAAGGTTAAAATTTTGTATATAAGATCCAATTCTATCGCTTAATCTGGATGATTCCATGAGAACGATAGCATCACAGCACAAGTGGTCAGTAGTTTGGGTGAGTAATTAAGGCCCACCAACTTTCCACTTCTTCCACTCTGATTCACTTAACACCACAAGAAAAGTCTTCCCAAAAAATAAAAAATAAAAAAAGGACAGATGTCAATTCCTAGTTCCAATTGTCCTATATCTAACTGATCCACCTGGCATCTTCTCACTGGTTTGAACAACCACTCAACCCAATTATTGGCCATTAGACTGTGACTTAGGCTGGGTTTCTAAAGCCCATAAAGCTTTTACAGACAAAGCAAATAAGGCCCACTACCTAATTAAGACTTGTTGCAAAGTATATAGACACTCAAAACTCAAAAGGGTTATCTTTTAAAAAATAATCCATCAACATAAAACCAATCTCCTCAACTCATGGTATAGTCCACACATTGGAAACTCAAAAAAATAGGTATTGCCTATACGATCGAGTTTTCTTCAAGTCATGGAGAAGGAATCGATACACATCATTAAGCTTGGATGGGTGATGAGAACAGTGAAGGACATTTCAGACCTCTACCAAATAGGGGGGAAGAGTAATAATAATGGTAGATTCATGGGTGTTTCCTTCGTCATGTGTTCGTGTTCTTATCTGTTGTAGTCATATTTTCTATTTAGTTGATGGCTTTATACCATGCCGAAGGCAGTTAATATGTGCATTTAAATTTAAATGCATGCTTATATGGCTCGGAGTCATCAAATGTATATTCATCTTTAAGAGTTAGTTTTTAATTAGCAATTTGTTTTCATAGACAATGATGTAACACGACTGGGGGGAAAATTAAACTAATTTTTTTGGTAAATTATCATTTGCTAGGATGTACCTTGAAGGAAACCATTAAGACTATAATATTTGTTAAGTTTGTCTCGAATTCTTGACCCGTTTTGAAGATTGACCCGCTCCTATATATTATGGTGGCGATCTGAATGAGAAGTTTTCTAAGATCTGTGATGGAAGCAGAGGGGTTGGGCTGATAAGCCCAAGCATGGAGTCCATCATTGATCTTGTATGGGGGTGCAGGGGCGTAGCCCCCGTGGTATGGTTCGATCGGATCGATCGTGACCCGATGGGTCGACCCACGACTTAGAGTAAATAATGTAATGTTGCTTGTTGAGAAAGTCATTGTATATTTGGGGGTTTTTCGAGCTAGGATTTCAAGGCAAGTTTTCTCGCCACTGCTTGGGTGTAATCTCTCTTCTACATAGTGAAACATCTTCTTCTTCTTGGCCGGATGACGTAGCACACCACCCTGGTGTATGTGTGTGTGTGAATCTTGTTAAATCTCTGTATCGCGCGGATCTATTGTCTCTTTATTTTTTGTATTTCTTAGTGTTTGACCTAACAATGTATTATACAAATATTATGTTCTTCGCTACCATTTGTTTGTTATTTCTTCCAAATCAATTGCAAGGCTTCAAAATATTTAATATAAATTAGTGAAAGTGGATTTTTTCTTTTGGGGGGGGGGGGGGGGAATAAATAAGTTGAATCCAAATGTTCAATTAAAAGAGATTATCCATTGAAATGATTTGATTAATAAGCCCATAGAGCTTACGTATGTAAAGAATTAATACTTTACAAAATACTTTGTATCTAGGTAAACATTTTGCTTTATCCTCATATGTTTATATGGAAGCTTCCGGAGAAAGAGCTGAAAGGCAAGTGTGGATTCCTGAAGCAGAAGCCTCACTCCGCTCGCCTCACTTGCTATCCTCTCCGAGCATGCAAAGAAAGCCGGAGTGCGCTAGCGCGCCCTCCATTTTCTCGCTTGGCTCGCTTTCAAAAGTGTGGTTAAAATCATCAAATATATTGTTCTCTTAAGAATTAGTTTTCAATTATTAATTTTTTTAATGATTTTTTTATTTAAAAAAACCTTCCCTATTTATAATAGTGAAAGACAAGGTTGGATTGCTCATCCCAAATGTCTTATGTACTTGAAACTGGCCTTAGATTACTAAGGTTTAAAAAAAAAAAAAAATTGAAAATGAGAGAGAGGACACAAAATTGCATAAAAGAAATTGACAATATAATTTTATCAACCCATCTTGTAGGATGTATGTTGTTGTAACATGAAATGTACTATATTCTAACGGGTGCTTCTTATTTTAATCACATTGGTGGATTGACAAGTTGTAACAGTTGGATCGAATGACAACACCACAAGAGGAGCTGAACTGGGTTTCAATGTCTTCAAACTAATTCATTTTCTTGAATTAACTCAAGACCTTGAAAAGTCAAGTGATGTTACTTCTTAGGATGATTGGTTGGCTCAACAAGTTTGAATTATACGGTTAACCTATTTGGCTTTTGGGTTCAACTACTTGCAAATAATAAGTAAATTATACAAAACAAACTGTAAACAAGAAAAGAAGTATGTAAGAAGGAATGAAAGATACCGAAAGAGACAATGGGAGACACAACGATTTAGAGTGGTTCAAATCCAAAATCTTACCTTCGCTAGCCAAGTCCACTAGACAAAGGATTCCTTCTTTAACTATAGAGATTTCTTTCCGAATAATAGAAATCAAGCCTTACAAAACCAACCATAGTCCATCGGATTAACGCCTAGACCACCATCTTAGAATTTCCTCAACTTAATCACAATCCATTGGATTAACCTGAGCCACATTAGGCTAAGGATTTCATATAAAGCCAATTATAGTCCATTGGATTGAGTACCCAGACCACCAGCCAAGGATTTCCCTTTTGCATACCAGTACAACTGTGAGCTCCTCCAAACTCATACCAACTTGCAACAAAATAAATTCTTCATAAGTCTAAAACTACACCATTGAAGCTAATTAACAGAACTCTCACAAATTTACTTTTCGCTTTTCAAACTGATTTACTATTTAAAGGTCGTTCTTGCTTGTGATCTAAAATCATTTCCCCCTCACTTTTTATAGACTCAAGCCTTTTATATAGGCAATGAACTAGCTGTTTTAGGGTCAAGCTTGGTTTTTCCAAAAGATAATCAAATTCAAGTTCAAAATGATTTTGAGTTGGATCATAATGAGAAGTATTTTTAATCAACTCATATTACGAATAAAGTTTAAGTTTTAAGAAAAACTAGTTGTCGAAGCTCATAAACATCACTTAAGATGCCTAGAGTTCCCCACAATTAGTTAGAATCCAAATTATTGCGTTTAAAGATCAATGATTCAATCTTGCTTAGTATGGATCATTAAATATGTTTGTCATGGAAGACCGCATGGCACCACAAACACTTGTCCATGAGTTTGTCAGGTTCACTTATGAAGCTCGGATGACCGCAACTAGTCGTGAAAGATCATGACATTAAGGTTAAAATGTTTTCTAAGTCAAACCACTTAGTTTCTTAAGTACATCCGTCAAGGTCCTTTCACAACTTTTATGGGCATTTCAATCTCACAAATGTCAATATCAAGATTATACAAAAGTATCACAATTAACCTCAATAATCTTGATTTTTATGAAGGAGTTTGTTAAGTTTGTCTTGAATTTTTTATTCATTTTGAAGAATGACCCTCTTCGACATATTTTAGTGGTGACCCGAATGAGATTTTTTCTGAGATCTGCGATGGTAGAATACTGAGGAGGAGTATATAATGTTCTAACGTCTTGTTGAGTAAGTATCGAAATTTGGGGATTTTCTTATTAGGATTTTAGGAAAAGTTTTCTTGCCGTGATTTGGGTGCTCTTGAGAGAGATCTCCATTGTAAATTTTCTTCCATTATAGTGAAACATCTTCTTTTTCGCTTGAGGACGTAGCACACCACATTGGTGTTTGAACCTCGTTAAATCCGTGTCTTGTGTGAATCTGCCTCTGTTTTTTTTTTTTTTTTTTTTTTTTTTTTTTTTTTTTTTTAATGTATTTGTTGGTGTTTGCTGTAACAAAGTTCTTCAATCTTGATTTTTTTCCTTTGAAGCTCTTGAGTCGCTCATGGCACAGATGACTGACTGTAGCTATCTATGAAAGATCGCCAGTAACAAGTAACAATTCTTCATTAATATCCAACATACTATATTTCTTAACTCAGATTCCACCTCAATGACTTGGGTTTTATTTTCCTTTACATACAGGAACAAACATGTTAGAACATCCAATCACACATCAACAAGGTTTTACATATTCAAAACAATTAACATAATATTCTTTTGGTTGCCCTTTGTCTTACTCTCAAAATTTTATAAGCCGGAAGTCGATTTAAGATTATGCCATTTTCAAGAGTGCCATAGTCTTGCACATTTTTTTCAAGTGTGCTTGCAAATGACATGATTTTATATTTATTGACAAAAGAAATGTGTTATAATAAAAGGCAAGAAAGTGAAGTTACAATTTTTTTTTCATCGACTTTAACTACAACAAGATTTCTCATATTTTAATATGCATGGTATCTTTGCTAGTATTTTAAAATAGGTAAATGGGTAGGCACACTACCCACAGACATCACACGCTCCTCACAGTGGCGACTCTCTTCATTACCATTTGAAGCCCCTATGTACATACCAAAATGTGCTCTCTTCTGTTTTTTCTATTGACTTGATTTTTATGATGCAAATATTATACACTGGCATTGTGCTAGCATCGATCCCTCTCTTTTTAAAACTATTATTGGCATTTTATTGTATGGAAAATTTTATGTTACACAATGAGTTGTATCCTCATAGTAAATATTCTCTCTCTCTCTCTCTCTCTCTCAATTCTTGCTGCTAATGGAGGGTGCCTCCAAAAGGAAGGGGGAGGGGAAGAAAGAAAGAGAAATGCCTTACCCACAAATAAATGTCATAAATCAAATGGGCTTTAATTACAACAATCCACCTTATTGTGTGATTTGATGAAGCCAGCCAAAGAAACCAGCCCAACAAGGTAAAGGACCTTAAAAAGCTGTTTAAGGCCCACTTAGAAATGGAAAGCCTAAACATGGAGAGCTGGGGACAGGCTGGGCCTACAATTAGGGTTTCTTTCACAAGCCCTGCTTTCTAGAACAGTAGATGACTCGAAGTGGAAGTGGGAAAAGAAAGGAAAACTAAAGAAAGTTGGGAGAGAAAAATCCAAATGGGAATGGGAAAGGAAAAGAAAAACCGGAAAATATCCCATTTTGATTTTTGAAGGGAGCCGTGGTGCTATTTGAATCACCGCTTTTGCATCGTCAAAATCCTCTTTTTCCAAAACCCCAACCCCTTGGCGGCTCCCTCTCCTGTTTCTCTCTCCTAGGGTTTTTCTCTCTCCGGCAAAACCCCTGCGCCTTCTTCGTTAACGTTTTCAGGGTTTAGGGTTGCTCCCCTCCACTGCTCATCTACTCTGAAGATCGGATCATGGCGGCTGTGGCTCAACCTGTAGATCGTATCCTTTGCTAAGTTTCATCGTACATGGTTGCTTTGTTTCTCCTTTTTAAGAGTCTTATGTTTCTACATGATCTATTCTTTTTTAAAGATATTGATTCATCGGACTTGATTTTCTTTTCTTTACCTTTTGTTTTCTGCTGGTATTTGATTAGTTTGGTGGGTTTTGTTAGGTTTTACTTGTGGATCTGGAACTTATGGTTATATGTCTACTTCCCTTTTTCGCGAATCTCTTTGGGTTTTATTCGTCTAGGGTTTTGTCATATTGTGTCGAGTTTCTTTGCTCATATGGATATTGGTTTCTTGAGATCTATTTGATTCAATCTCTGTTGGATCGATCCATGTGTAATACTGTCCTTCTGGGAGGGGTGTTTATCTGCTGAAAAGTCTCTATTATTAGGGTTTTTTTGTTGCTATTCTTTGTTATTGAGGAGGTTTTAAATTGTGACGCAGTTTTTGGATATGTATGTATTTGTTTTTTTTTTGGTGATTCATTTTAATTGTTCATGTGTTTTTTTTTTTTTTCTCACAAGTCTAGGTTAGATTTTTGCAGTATTGGTTCTCTTCGGTGTTTGAATTTCAGGGTTGACAAGGTTTTTGTTCTTATTTCGTTTGATTCTCCCACTTGTGCGGAGAACTTTCTAGGTTATATATAATACTTTTATTGAAGATCATATGTGATTTTGCTTTGATTTATTTGAATGATGTCTAAGAAACAAAGGTTTTCATTAGCTGAATTATGATTTCGTGAAAATCATGTTGCTCCCTTTACTCTTTTTTACTTTAGAACCTGCAGATTTACTGCAGAAATTGTCGTTAGATTCTCAGCCCAAGACTCTTGAAGTTCCTGAAGCCACCAAGAAGGTAATTTGCAACTTTGAAACGTAGTACCTCTATCTTTCAATGAGAAATTCTGCTTTCACCCGACTCCTGTGTCACACTTGGAGTTTTGACATCAAAATTGTGGATATGATGTTCTTTATATTTTCTTTACACAGGCTTCTGCCATAACGTATGGATCAGTTGATGCTGGTGGACTGCCAAACGGTCAAAATCAGTCAGAGCGGTCTTCGACTCCTCTCCTTCAGGACTTCGTGGATCCAACAATGTGCTATCTTCCTAATGGATATCCATCTACTGCATATTATTATGGAGGTAGGTTGATATTTTGCTCATTGTTTTTACCTTCATCTGATTCTTTTTGTGCAACGGTGTTACTACTAGGGAACTCTTATTTTCATTGGTTTGCTGATGCAAATTGTCAACAATCTCATAATAATGTTTCAATTTGTTATTGAATATGTGTCATTTTTGGGGGTCTGTTTTAATTGATCTGGATTCAAAATTCCAGGTTATGATGGGCCTATTAACGAGTGGGATGACTACCCTAGATATGTAAATCCGGATGGAGTGGAGATGCCTCCTGTGAGTTATTTTACTTGCTCATGTAATTTTTTTGGTAACATACTTGCTCATCTATTTACTTTGGTGGAAGATGTGTGCTTTTGGTTGTAGTCATGTTTGGACATTTTGCTTTTTAGTTTCATATTTTAAATCTACTAATATCACTTGCTGTTCTTAAGAGTTGGTTTTGATGTTCTTGTCGTACGTTTTTGTTGACAGGGAGTTTACGGGGACAATGGATCACTCATGTATCACCATGGTTATGGATATGCTCCTTATGGTCCATACTCCCCTGCAGGTTCCCCAGTGCCTACCATGGGGCATGACGGTCAGCTTTATGGGCCCCAACACTACCAGTATCCTGCTCCTTATTATCAGCCACCAACCCCCCCTAGTGGCCCTTACACTCCTAACCAGCCTGCTGCTCCACAAGGGGATGTTTCGACCTCTGTTGCTCCTGAGCCAGTGCCTTTGCCAGTAGAAGCAGCCAAGGGAAATAGTAATGGGATTGCAAATGGAAATGCAAACGCAAACGGAAATAATGCATCAGGCCCATTAAAACCCAGCTACCAAAATCCATCTTTTAACTCCAATGGCTCGTATGCGAGGGGTGTCTTGCCTGGAGGCATCCCTGCTTCTGGTTATCAGGACCCTAGATTTGGTTTTGATGGGATGCGATCACCAGTTCCGTGGATAGATTGCCCAGTCTTTTCTGATGGGCAGCCTAGACCTGTTACAAGCAGCTCTGTTTCTTCAAACGTATCACACATCAGTAATGGTCCTTCTGGGAGAAATCAGAATCTTCGCCCCATGCCCCATCTTATGGTAAGCGTATATGTATCATTCATCTTGAGCATGGAGACTAATTTGCTATTTGTAATTTTGTCCTTTTCTCTTTTGGTTGCTTGTTTTTTTTGTTTGTTTGTTTGTTTTTTAACTATTGAATACTTGTAAACTGGTTCTGTCAAATATGCAGTCTATAATTTTTACTAATTCAAAAATTATTTGCAGGGCTTGCACCACCCGAGACCCACATCTGGTATCAACCCTACTCCAGGATTCATGAACAGGATATACCCAAACAACAGGATGTATGGTAGTAATACTGTTAGAACTGGTCCAGGTTTTGGATCAAATGGTTATGACTCCAGGGCAAATGGGCGTGGGTGGTTGGCTGTTGAAAGCAAGTACAAAAACAGAGGACGGGGCAATGGTTTCTTTGGTTATGGGAATGAGAATATGGATGGTCTGAATGAACTGAATAGGGGACCAAGAGCCAAAAGCTTTAAAAATCAAAAAGGGTTTGTACCCATCACATTAGCAGTCAAGGGACAGAGTCTCCCCTCAAATGGAAATATTAATGAAGATAAGGACAAGGAAAATTCAAGTTTGAATCCAGACAGGGAACAGTACAACAAGACAGACTTCCCAGAGAAGTATTCTGATGCAAAATTCTTTATTATTAAATCTTATAGCGAGGATGATGTCCACAAGAGCATAAAGTATGGTGTGTGGGCTAGCACACCCAATGGCAACAAGAAGTTGGCAGCTGGATATCAGGATGCTCAGGAGAAGTCTGATGGCTGTCCTGTGTTTTTGTTTTTCTCGGTGAGTGATACGATCCTTATTAATGAACTATTATTTTTGCCCTTCTACAGATTCGCAAGGTTTTACCCTGCCCTTTTTCTTTTTCCCAGGTTAATACCAGTGGGCAGTTTGTTGGACTTGCTGAAATGGTGGGCCCAGTTGATTTCAACAAGAGTGTGGAATATTGGCAGCAGGACAAGTGGAATGGCTGTTTCTCTGTGAAGTGGCATATTGTAAAGGATGTACCCAACAGTTTGTTGAAGCACATCACTCTTGAAAACAATGAGAACAAGCCTGTGACTAACAGTAGGGACACTCAGGAGGTGTGTACCCTGTTCAAGCATTTTCAATAGAATACATGTTTTTTTTTTTTTTGATGAATAATACAATACATGTTACTTGGCTTCTTTAACAATGTTACTGGTTGTAGGTCAAGCTTGAACAGGGTCTTCAAATGCTCAAAATATTCAAGGATCATTCCAGCAAGACATGCATCCTGGATGATTTCGAGTTCTATGAGTCTCGTCAAAAGATGATGCAGGAGAAAAGGGCTAAGCAACAGCAGTTTCAGAAACAGGTAAAACATAGCTTGCCTTTGTTCACAGATTTTCCACACATACACAAGGGCTCTCTTTGGTTGGATTTCTATTTCAGTTTCTCAGGCTGTTGGGTATGACTTTTGCACCCAGTTTCAGAGAAATTGAGATCTTGAAATAGTTAGGGGAGCTATTTCAATATTTTTGTTCGAGTTGATTTCAACCTATTTCACACTAAACCCCCATTTTATCCCCTCCGGCATTTTGGTTAGATGACAGACTAACACAGAGCCTCCCTCTGACCCACCACCCCCTTGGCATGAATCACCACTCCTCTGCCCCCGGGCACTGATGCCTCCTCCTGCAGTGCCTCCCACCCCCTTCTTTGCAGCCCCTACCACACTCTACTCTGCACAGCCCCCATCCTTTATTTAGATTAGATGTTTCAGCAAGCCCTAGGGAAGTTTAAGTTGTCTCCCAGCTCCATCTCTGTTGGCATCCTGCTCTCAAGGGGTTTGTGGCCTAGAGAAAAGTAAAATCTCAGAGTTTAAGATAAATCACAGGGAAAAGGAAGATAAGCAGGGAAACCCGATGACGGCATGGAAGACAGAAATGGACATCTACTTCCTGCTTGCCACACTCACTTTTGCATAATGCATGAGGTGATAGCGCTGCCATTGTTGGTTGCAGTTGAAGTTGAAGGAGCTGCTCTTTGATTTGATGGAGAAGCAGCATTTCCATTGGGGAGCTTAAGAGAGCACCATTTGGTGTTCTGAGAGATATTCCAGCCCTGCTGCTCCATTCCATCTATTCACTCTTGAACCCCCCCCTCACTGCAGGGTAACCTGCTGCTGCCCATGAATCTGTCGGTTATGCCAAGGAAGAACACCATAAATAAAGAATCTATTCTTAAAATTGATCTACCAAATGGGTTTCTTATTCTTGAAATATTTTAAGTTGATGCAACCAAACACTATTTGTTGACTTATTTCAAGATAATAATTTAAAGTTGAAATACAATTCCAATAAAAGAGAGCTTAAAGGAGCCGTGTGTGTTTCAGTTGGCCAAATATGCCCTATTTATACATTTCTGCTTAACTGATTCACATTGCTAATGTAGGTCCGGGATGGGAAGCCTACTGACATTGGTGCCTCTGATGAGAACGATAAAGAAACTGCTAGTGGAATATCAAGATCACTGCAATCTTTAGAGGTGGTGTCAGATTTGCTGCAGGAACCAGCTTCTGCAGCATCGGTTCTGTCAAATGGTGAATGCAAGATGTCTGAAGAAAATGGGTCGGTTGCAGGAGCTGCCCTAAAGTGTGCTAAACCTGCTGTGACAGAGAAAAGAGCTGTAGCTAATGGTGGTGGTGTTGTAGCTAATGGGGTGGCAAATGGGTGCTAGTTTTCCATAGACTTGATTCCCTCACTGAAATGGTCTGTAGTGGCTTGGGTTGCCTGGAATAGTTGGTTCAGAAGTTTTGCTGCTAATAATAGAATTCAGAAGCGAACGCTGACTGGCATTCCCGGACTTGGTTCTCCAATTCGTCTTTGCGGACTACAAAGTAAAAAAATGTAGATGAGGGATGGTAATGTCTCCTTAGATTTTTCCTAGTTGTAGAGGGGCCGGTTCAACATCATCTTAGGATCCTTGAATATTTGAGTCTTTCTTTTGCCTTTTAATTTACCATTATGACCTCTTCTGGTTGGTGGGTAGCTCCTAACAGTTTTTCTTTTGGGGGTTTTGGTATTTTCTTGTCCCTTTTTTAGATTTTTAATTTTTGGTTTTTCCTACTGTAAATCTGCTTTGTATCTGTAGAAGGACCAATTATCAGGTGGGATGGTTCTTTTTTTTTTTTGTTTAATTTACTTATGTGCAAGATTGGATAGTGAAATGCAATAGAGTTGGAAGAGCATGAAGAGATTATGTTTTCAGAATTATAGATCTTCTACCTATCCCTCCTCTCACTGGAATCTGTACTTGGACTTCACAACCTTAAGATGGGAGATCCTAACATTCTGAAGGGGTAAATAACTGGGTATAAGTTGCCAGTTGATTGGTATGGCATATGAAGATATTTACTCAAAGGCAAATTATATTATAGATTAGCTTGGGTTGTGTTTACTGCCTAATCTGATCTTTGCCATGTGTAAACAGAGTACTTAAATAATAAGAAAAAACGTGTCATATTCGATGTGTTTGGTTTATCTGTGCCTCTAATGAGAGTTTTGACAACTTCCCAAGGCTATTTGTCTGAAGGTGGAAGAGCTACCAATATGTGTTTCCATTCTTATGCTTCCAATTGGTAAGGTGAACAGTGAACAATAAGAATAAAGGAAGCTACTCGGCTTGGAATGAAACAACCACAAACTAATGTAGGCTTTAGTGAGCTTGATGTGGTTATGTCATAGCTAGGCTTCCTGTTATGCTTTCTATCTCGGTGGCAGTCAAATTGATACGATGGCTATGGGGCTGTGATGGATTCTCTCTTTCCTGTACTGGAGAGGGAGAGGGAGAGAGGGAGAGAGAGATCGCAACATTCTTGGGCTTGGGGTTTGTTTAATTTATGGTTTTCATCACAAAACTAGAGATGTAAATTTTTTTACATTCTTAACTCTTGTAACGTGGACCTCTCAATCCATGGCGAGTTATCTTAGCTCTTTTCTTCATTCTATTAAACATGTTGAAACTTCAAGAAGCCATAAAATCATTAATATTAATTAATTTCTTACTATAGTTGATTATATATTCGAGTCGGATTATCTGAATTTGGATCCAGATACTCTTTGACCAGATATCCACTTGTATTCATAGATACTCTCTAACTAGATACCCACTTATATTCGTACATATTTGGGACTCGCCCATATCGGCACAAATTCTGGAATTTCTCTGAAGTTACATTTTTCACCTTCCATCCTTTACCAAATTGAAGTGGCCACTGAAATTTACAACTTTTAAGTATGACATGGAATTGTTTTGCCACTTTTGAAGTTCTTAATCATGGAAGGCATAAAATGCTTTCATCTGATATTCCTAAGTGATTCCACCAAAAAAAAAAAAATGGATACTCCTTAGTGATGTTCAGTGATGCTTTGAGAAATTTTACTCTTCCTGGAAAAGCTGATAGTGTGTTGTGGCTGGATTGAACTCAGAAAGACAAATTTCCATAGCAAGCCATAAAAATTAGCTTGAAGAGAGAGAGAGAGAGAGAGCACCTCTGTGATTAGTGTGAAGCAAGCCATTTGTAAAGTTGGAGTAGTGACTTGAATTACTTGAATCTTTTCTTTCTAAACTATGTTATTCATTAGATAAGTGGATAAATTAGAGCCTTGGAATTTTGAATGTAGATCAAGTGGTATTCTTTTAATCTGTAATGGATAATGACATAAATTTTGACAATCAAACCCAAATGGTTATATTGATGGATTGTAATAATCCAAGTAAAGATCTGATTGAGCAATTTTTCAAGGGGGATAAGAATTGAATTTGAAGCCATGAAAAAGAAAGAAACAAATTTTGATTGCTATTATGAGAAACCCAATCCTGTAACAGATAGATACAGAGGACATCAAGGATCATTCTATTAATACTTCAAGATTTGGGACTAGGGTTGTCTATCTCTCTAGTATTTGGGTAAGGAGAGAGGACAAAGTGAGAGAAAATATCGTTGCAGGAGAATTTCACCTATGGAGGCAAGGCCATTGCATCGAACTCTTTCCAATCTTGGAGTAATGTTGAGGCGACAGAGGTAGATGTAACCATCAAAATTGATAAATACAGTTTGGGGATTATGAGGATGGAACGCCATTAGACTAGGTTTAGGATTGAGTTGAGGATCAACAGATGGTGTTGGTGGAGTGATTGGCAGCTCATGTGTCAATGACCATTTACTCTCATTTGAATAGTAAACCCATACCTCAACGTGCCTAAGTCGAAGATCCAGTGATAGTATTTGGAGTAAGCCATCGGTAGACTCTCCGGCGACACAGCCAGTTCGGATGTAGACGGAGGGAGGACCTCTAATTATCTCCATATGCTCTTCTCCCTTATACGGATCATACACTCCGATATCACAACTCAGCCAGTGAATGGCTCCTCTTATCACGGTGGCCGTAATTGGTGATTCCAAGCGGCTAAAAGTTCCGGTGCCACTGACAGCCACTGTGGATTGCTTCCATTTACCCGTCTCAGATAATAAAGTCTCAACTTCAATGTTGCCTCTTGAGTACACCAATTTGTATTGGATTGATAAAGTATTGTAATCATAATCGGCGGCGACAACAAAACCCATGATAGGTAGCCAGATCGATGAGGATTGCACGTTTATAAGGGGAGGAAGTTGGTATGATTCCTTCGTGAAGGGGTTATAGAAGAAGGTCATTGGAAGAACAGACGATGTTGCCGAGCAAGTTGAGAATTTTTTGAGATGATTCCAAACCACTAATGATATTTCCAACTCCATCTACTTCTTCTTCTTTTGCTGCACAAGAAGTCAGTTTTAATGGTGGTGGTGATGCTGCCAAGAATTTCAATGGTGGTTTCTTCTTCATCTTGATAGCTCCGGCGGCACCACAAAGGGCTTTCATTTCATTTTGGGGGTTTGGAAGAAGCCCAAAAGGAGGCTTTGACGATTGGACTCATAAATTTTACGGAAACAAGGGTGGGAGATAAGGTGGGGCCATCTCTTTGATACAAATTTGCATCTCAAGATCGATTTGGATGGCAATAGAATTAAAATCTGTGTTACAATGTCATCACTGCAACCCAAATGTGTTCCATCGTCTCTGCTTCGAAGACTGCATCTTTTAGAGCTGCTGCTGCTGCTCATCATTACAAGACCCAACTCAGGATTTGGAATTGGAATAGAGTTCTGAGAACTGAGAAGAGATGAACCCTTTAACAGAGAAGAGATGAAATTAAATCAATTCGGGCAGATTTTGATTTTCCCTCTTGTTTCTCACTTGCTAGCTAGTCTCCCACCAAGTCACTGCTACTTTACTCCTATCAAAGTAGGGACTCTTCTTTAATCTCCAACTCTCACTCGATAGTTACGTAATCTCCATCGATCTGTGATACAGCCAATAAGGTACTCACAAGTGGCTATCGATACCAATAAGATTCCAAAATAATAAAATATTAAAAAATTATTCTGTACCACCTTTGTTTTTTTAATTTATATGAGATACAACCCTAAAGTGTCAAAATTATCAACCGTATCCTAAAGTCTAACATTGTTACTTTAAAAATCAGAATTACTCTTTTGACCTTCAAAGTGAATATAAGGTTAGAGAAGGGCAATTCTCTTTCTTCTCTTCAAATCCATTTCTCTCTGCTCAAACAATTAACCTTGAACCCTAGAATGAGGCATTGAAGCTCGACCATTTTCGCAGGAGACTGTAGAGAATCAATGTAACTGAGAACTAACAAACAACTTTCATCTTCCTAACACAAACATCATAGATTAATACCAACTGCAACCAACTATTGGATAAACCAATGCCCGTCTTACTTGGAATCCAGAAGAAAAAAATATTAAATCCCTAATTTTTGAGTTCAACAGAATAACTAATTTCAGAATCAGAAATGAAACTCTTTTTAAAAATCTATCAAGAAAATGAATTCAATAAAAATTTGATAGAATCACAGCAATATGAATTAAGTTCCTGTTCACTTGAACTGCTTTCATGAACAAGAAACAGATCAATTAACTGTTTGAAAGGAGGAAAAAATGGGAGGTTAATTAGATAAAATCTGCAACCGTTCCAGAAAATGGACCTGAGATCAGCAGAACCAAACTTAGCAGTAGATAATATCCCAAATTTGCATGCACTTCTACTTCGAACTTATTGAGATCAGTGAGGGGGGGCATCACTGGGCTGAAATTTATTACACTAGAGTGCCAATGCCGTTGAAAGCAGTGCATTCCACTAACCAAAAAGAGAGTGTGCACTAACACAGGATCGACAAAACAGCTGCTGCTGTTTGTAGGCTCAGAAGACAGTAGGCTATGCACTAACATTGAGGATCAGAGGCTAATGTTGTTGCTGCTGTTCGTAGGCTATGAAGAACAAATCCCCCTTTCTTCTATTCACATCGCCGTTGTTGCATCGTCACCTACTAGAAGTATGGTCGCCTTCAAGGATTTCAGCCTTAAATCCTTAATTCAATCGGAGGAGAAACTCACCCTATGGCTGAAATCACTAAATTGCGTCTGAGGAGAAGGGGGTTTCACCTTTTATGCCTAAATGGATTGGAGGAGAAGGTTTTTGTGATGTGCTGAAATCCCTCAATCGCGTCGGAGGAGAAGGAGGTTTCACTTGAAATCGATCGGAGATGAAGGTGGAGAAGGGGGCTTCATCTTTTGCGTGGGGTGAGTGTTTTTACCTCAGAGAAAAATATCAAGGGGTAAGCTTGTCTTTTAAAAAAGTTCCACGGTGCCATGTCATCACTTGATGCTTGGGAGCTGATGGAATGGATGTAAGAGACATTATTTCTTCAAAATAGGGTATGCATTAGATATTTTTGACACTTTAGGATTGTATTTTATATAAGTTTTAAAAATATCCTAAAATATTGGTAGACATTGTATGGATGAATGGTTTTCTACAATGGGACAGTGTTACATAATATCATTGGGTACATGAGGCCCTTTGGAACAAGTATCTCTAAACCCTCTACAGCCAGAAGCTGATAGTGTCTGCTGTGGATAACTTGAAACCAAGAAGGTTCCAAATTTTTTATTTAAATATCATTTCACAATGTAAAAGGACTTCAGAACCTCAATGGAGATGGTGGAATCCTGTATTGCTGCTAAGCAGAAATGGGAAGAAAGTAACTGATAGCTTGTGTCTTTTGTGGTAAAGCAGAGTTCCACAACGACAAATTCTCTCTTGTTTGGTGAAAACTAGCTTAAAAAGTGTGAGAGCACCTCTGAGATTAGTGTAAAACACGACATTAATTTCCAAACTTGGGAGTAGTACCTTGAACTGCTACTTGAATCTTTTCTCTTCAAAATTCTGCTATTTATCAGTCTAATGGATAAATAGAGTCTTGGAATTCTGAATGAAAAAGAAACTAGCAAAAAGAGGATGTTGAAAAGAATTAAGGGGGAGGGGGAGGGGGAGGGGGAGGGGGAGGGGTTTGAGGAGCAAAGTTTTTAAAACCCTGAGTTGGGTCTAGATAGTTTCCATCTATTCTGATTTGAATCACTTGGAATCAATCAGACAAGATGAAAATTTAATTAGAGATAAGGACATATCTCTAATATTTTAGGATATTGAAAATATTTTGATCTGATTTTTGAAATCATGAGAAAAAAAAGAAACAAATTCTAATGTTGTATATACTTAAAGCCTATTGCAATTTCTTCTCTTTACCCATTCCAAAAACAATAAAATTTAGCAATAGAAAGATACAGAAGTGCAAGGATCAATCTACCAGTAATTCAAAATGTCCATCAAAATAATTATAAAAAATAAAAAGAACATATTAATTGATCAGGGACAAAGGCCTTCTACCTCTTAGTATTTGTTAGTGGGACAAAATCGGAGAAAGCATGGGTGCAGACGGTCTTTGAAGGCACCGTCATGGTATTGAACTCTTTCCAATCTTGGAGTTATGTTGAGGTGAAAGAGGAAGATGTGATCTTTGAAATAGAAAAATAGAGCTTGGGGATTATGACGATGGAAAGCTATTAGTCGGCAATTGCCACGATAGCTTCTTATAAAGTTGGAAGCCATCAAGGATTTCAAATGATGGGGCTTGAAAAAAAAAAAAAAATCTCTAGAGGCTGGATTAATGGTGAGGAGATGGCGCTAACATAATTGGTACTAAATAAGGGTTCGAGATGAGGTGATAGAGTTTGATACATACTTGGATATAATCAGATCCTCTCTCGTGGGGGCCGAGAGTATTCAAACACACACCCCACTACCGAGATGTACATACCAAGAAACCTTAAATCGGTACTAATTAGGCCCGACTCAAAACCAACCAGCCCTACCATTTAACAATCCCTACTTACCCCAAAATGAATGTCTTGTTTGAATAAATCCACATTTTAAGAGTTGATTGTCAATTTATTAATCAAACATTAATTCAAACTTTAATTTCCAATATTACCCCTATTGGGTAGGCTCGTCTAATCATCTTTAAACATGAGGTTACGTGGCATATTTATTATGATATATGACTTATGACTGAACCAATTCATTGTACAGTCACAGGATCTGCCAATCCACAAAGTTAAAAATCTATGTTTCTGTACATCCACTTTAGTCAAACCAGTGGAAAGTTAAGACACATGGTTGATGGCAAAAAACAGTGTCTCCATGCTGTTTAGCTTAGATAATTGGAACAATGGTCCGTCTGACGTATGCCACATGTAAGATGATGTGGAATTAGGTTGGTGTTAATTTGAATCAGATTCTAATCAAAATTGGTAGTCAAATAAAATCAATATTTTCTTTTTGTTGAAATTCAATCGTATGCTTTACTTTGTATTGGATTATATACTACAATAATTCAATAACTTATTTTTTTTTTAACTTTTAATATTTATTTATGAGAAAAAGAAACTTGTAAGGTAACATGGCCTACACCCAAGACATTGAGAAGAGCAAAATGATCACCTCAACTATCATAAAAGTCAGAAATCCCACTTTTAACTATGCTTTCGCATGCACTTACATTGGCCCTTGCGTTAGTGCAACGGCAACACTTCCTTTTAGGGAATTCTCTCCCTTTATTTATTTATTATAAGTAAGAAATTGTTGTTTTGTCTTGTAGTTCCTATACTAAGGTAGGGGCCAATGAAAATACACACAAGGGCATTAACGTAAATTAAGATTTTTTCATTTCAAGGATTAGCTCCCTGTGTTTGGGTGCAAAATCCATATCACTAGACAAAATTCTTTTTTCCTTTATTAATTTGGAAAAAAAATTTCACATCACTAACATGGAGAAAATCTCTCATGTCACACTAATCATAAGATAGGAAATAGATTCATCAACAAGGGTCCACATGGTGAGGAGAAGAGAGAAATCGATAGTGTGGGACTCGCTAGACTAGGATATAAGAAGATGTGGGAAAGCATCTAAAGTTTCTTTTAATATTTACGAATTTAAAGGGAATCTTTTTTTTTTTGTCGGAATTAGAGGGAATCTTTGGTTTCTTTTTGGCAAAGATATCTCTGATTCAGCTCATAATAGAGTAAATTGGTTCGCTTACCAAGGTCTATGTGTACATAATTAGGAGGAGAGAGAAAGTGACTGTAAAATCCAAATGGTCAAGATGTGAAAAGGTTGAGAAAACATTTCTAGAGTCTCTACAATATTGGTGTGAGGGTTATTCTCTTTTTTTTTTTTTAAGTAAATTTTCTAGTGAGATAAAATTGAAGGGTATCTCTGATCTGTCATAAAAAATTTTATATGAAAAACTGATGCATCAATTTTTTCACTTTATATGTTGATTCACATTTCATACACAAAATTTGAGATTCTCATTGGTCCTCATACCTACCAAAAATAAATAAATAAATAAATAAAACCATGTATTAGTGGATTACCTTGTCTTTTTAGACGTAGGTTTCCTTTTAGATGAATCTAAATTTTTTATTTAATCATCAAAGCTTTATTTTACCATTGACAGGCCAATTTTGTTTTATGTTCAAACTAAATATGTGAACAAGGTTCTTTTTATACTAAAAAAAAAGGAGAGAGAGAAAGACTAACGGAAAAGAAATCACTGCATGATAGTGTGGTCCTTGCACCAATTCAAGCCCAATGAGAGCATGCATAGAAGTATCAACAAAGATGGGATTTTTTATTTCAATAAGGTGGGGCGACAATTCAAATGTTCCTATGTATGACCACAAGATCCACGTGACCAAACAGTATTTTTTCCTCACAGTAAAATAAAAAAAAAGGGGTGAGGGGAAATAGTTTCTATCTGAGAGTGGGCTCCTATGCTGACATCCTAGTCAATGTGAGAATGCACTCAAGCATCATCCATGATGTATATGGTGGCCATTTGGCACCCGCTGGGGCACACTCCTAAATAGAAAATTAGATGCAAGTCACACTGCTGGCTCAGTGACTTTTCTCAAAAAATAATTCTCTCCTTAACTTTTTGTCTTCCTATAAAATTTGGGTTTGTCATAATTTTAGAAGTAGACAAATAAATAAGAGGCTATCTAGCACAATGGGGCCACATGCAGCCATGCAGGAACATAGTTGGAAAACATTCACCAATGATTAATAAGATATTTACGGTGTATAAACATGTATCCAGATTCAGATTCAGTTTGAGTCGATAAGTCTCTCATTCAAATTTATTCAATCATGATAGATTTTATTTAGTAGGGATTCATATTTTGTCTGAGAAGAATCGTATTAATGTGAAACTCACAGCTCATTTTGTAAAGAGGGTTCGAGGTGAGATTCCCACTCCATTGTTCAAATCTTCCTGTAAGTTTACTGCTCTAGAGAGAGAGAGAGAGAGAGAGACTGTAAATGTGTTAAAACATATTCTAGCCCCACCTGGGTTCATTCATTCTAATCCATTTCCCACCGTAATTTTCCTCAGCCGCTGGAAGATGTTTAACATAGTTACAGAGAGGGGAAGGATCTTTTCTCTCTCTCTCTCTCTCTCTCTCTCTCTCTCTGCGCGCGCTCTCTCTTCAAATTTTCAAAGGTGAGATCATGGATACCCACTGGTGGGACCCTTTTCATGACTCATGAGGCAGACAAAAAACAATAGCCCAAACAATAAAGAGACACTGATCAATCATGGAGTGTCACCACCCCCACCACCACAAGAAAAGTCCTTTATTTGGTGCTTAATCTCCACCTCTCTCATGGATGTGATCCCTCTTTATCATCTAACCATATTCTTCAATTCCCTATTAAACCCATTTAAAGTTATTAACACCTTATGGCTCCTTTTGTAAAATATCTCCATAGTCCACACTCCTTATCTTACATCATCTTTATATGGTCGGAACTTTAGATGAACTGCTCATTGTAATCAAACTGTCATTATCTTTTGCTAATCTATCTTTCCCATTTAAATTTAAATTCAAATCTCAATTGCATGGAGCTTATGAATAAGAATTCTGTATTTTTGGAGGGATTAAAATTAGCCAGCCTATCATAAGGTTTTAAAAAAGCCTGTTATCATATGGGTCATCAGAGGTGGCATTGTGCAGTTTGGGTCGTATGTGAGGAGAGAGGTCTCTGGTCCCACCTCAGAATTTATTGATGACCAATCAAATATGAACTTTGACTATGCTATGGTAGCATGTATTGGCAGGAAGAAGAAGGGGAGGGTGGTGTGTAGGTTTCACTTTCACTAAGCTTGTTGTATAGGGAAGAGTGAATGCAAGACAACCAAACCAAAAGGACCAGACATGGTCTCTAAGTTTCAAAAGTTTTTGAATCTGTTGATTTTAGAATGAGAATGACTGCATGAGGATCTAAACCTACCTATTTGGTAAGAATTAATGAAATAGAAAGTCCTACTCTCTCAAAAATCTAGAAAAAGATTTTTTTATTCTTGCAAGTAAGGTAACCTAAGCTGAAACCACTACCCTCTTCTCCTAATTTGAAATATATGGGTAATTCCAGAAAGAGAGTGGTGTTTGGGTTGGAGTTTTGCTAAAGTTTTTCCATTTTGGAAGGACAGAAATGAATTTGATATGTATTCCCTCAACCAATTGGTGAGCTTCTTTTGGTTCATATTTCCCTAGTTTTGGACTTTCTGGTGTTTTATCTTTCTTTGAAAAAGGGTTTTGTTTCTTAATTCCTTTGTGGGGGTGGTGGGGAGGGGAAGGTACATTTGGCATACGAAATAACATATTCGAGGTATTCTGGTAATCCAAACAGTAGAAGATAGGACAAGAAACCAAGAAAATGACAAAAGATTCTTAAAACTGTTTTCCATTTCCGAGCGAATAATAGGGTTGAAAGAATGAGAAAATCACGTGCATGCCCGGGACATATCTTATCTCACCAAAGGAAGCCTAATAAGCCTATAAAAACAGAAGGAAAAAAAACTGAAAAAAGGACAATGAAATTCAGGAGAGAAAAAGAGAGATATAAAGCAGAAACAGTAAAAATTTAAGCATAAATAGAAAGACACACCAAAAAAATATAAAGATCAAGAATGAGTATTTTTGAGTGAAATAGAAGAGACTGCCTTTTCTGGACTAGTTAACCAGTAATAATTTAAAGAGCCATAGCCTGATCACAAACTAGGTAGATGTATTATATGATCTGAAAGGCACTTCTCCTTTCTCAGTTCTCACCATCTTCCTTTAAAACAAACTACAAGTAAAACTAAATAGACTGATATTGGTATACATTCACCTCTTCCTCTTTCCTTTCTGATAGTCTCTGGTCTTTACATAGGTTGGAAGTAGAAATTAAATTAACTATTATTACTCAGTATGAGTATGAACAGACATCCTCATCTCCATCACTTTCTTGTGAGAGTTGGAGTGCTTGTAGCTCACAAAGGTAGGACTCTTGGCTGGCCTATACTCAGGCAGTAACCTACCTGACTTGAACCTCACCCCACAGGCATTGCAGAGTGTTTTAGGACCTGAAGGCCCTGCTCTCCATTGTGGGGTTCTTTGTGCTAGACAATGGGTGCACCTCCTTGGCTGCACAACACTACCACCCTCTGAGCTTTCCTTGCTCACTACCATTTTCTCCTCTCTTCTTTCCTCTTCATTTCTTCTGCTGCTGCTGCTGCTGCTTCTGCTGCTATTGCTGTTGCTGTTACTTTCCTTTTTCTCCTTCTTGGGCACCATGAGTTCACTATCAGCTAACCAGTATGCTTGTTGGAGTAGCGGAGGATCTGAGGAGCTCAGGAGGAGGGGCTGGCTGTGTGGGTCCATACCCAGATGAGAGCAATTTCTTAAAGGGGTTGCAGTGGCTCTTTTCCTTTTGCTTCTGGCCTTTCCCGGGATTACAAAGTCTCTTAGAGAAGGGTTCTGGTGATTTTTCTTTGAGGGCTTTGAGGCTTCTGGGGTTTGGTTGTTTTGGGTATTTGTGGGTGCTGGAATACAGATCCCACTGCTGGATAGGCAGTCCTCTACGAAGATTGAGAGCCATTCTAAGCCAACATCACCTTCCTGCATTTCAATTAAAGAAGGAAAAGAAATTCAACAGAAGCTTAGATTTTACCCACTAAAAATAGACAATTGAAAGATATAAAATGTAGAAACATATGGTAAATATGGTATAGAACAAAGGAATAATGCATTAACAATAAAATCTCCCTGAAGAAACTCTGCCCCCACCCTTACTCCTCCAGAAGGAACAAGAAGGTGAAAAAAAAAATCCAATCTTGAGGAGGAACAAATTTGATGTCTCCCAAAAAAAAATTAGTAAAAAAAGTACGAAATGGAGAAAAACTAGAAGAGGCTTTGTTCAGGGTTCAACCCAAAAGACAAACCTCAAAAACTACCGCAGAGGAGAGAGAGAGAGAGAGAGAGAGAGAATATACCAGAAAAAGAAAAGGAAAAGAAAAAGGGAAGGTTGAGGTACTCACTGTATTTTCAGAGGGGAAAAGCTCGTCCAAAGGACCAGAGAAGCCCCCAAGCTTTGAACAAGCCGGGGTCATAACCTGCTCCGGCGGTAGCTCCGACTGCAAGCCACCGGAAACTGACAGATTTCGACAGAAATCCATGGCCAGTAGTATATAGAATGCTCAACCACCCAAAAGGAACTGAAGAAGGAAAGAGAGAAGTTAAACAAGAAACAAAGTCTGTTTTTATAGCCTTTTTCTTCTCTTTAATCTTTATGGACTCTTTTCTGTCGGCAGAGAAAGCAAAAACAGAAGAACCACAATAACCAGTCAAGAGAAACCCCACCCACAGCGCACACACACACACACACAGCCTCTATCTCGCTATCACTCTCTCTCTCTCTCTGTGTCTCCTCTCTCTCACACACACAGACAGACACACCCCAACAGGCCACAAGGTCTTCCCCACAGGGCCACAGGCCCCAAAGCCCACAACTTTGTTTCTGTATTTTCTATATCTTCTTCCCTACTTTTGCAGATTTCACCAAAATTTTACAAATTATTATCTGCCTCTTCCCTATTTATGAAGAGAGGGAAACGTGGGCCTGCTTTTGTGGACCCCAGTAATTACTCATGCATTCAAACTCTCTCCCTCCAAGTCCAACCTTCCGACCCTCCTTCCCTCTCTCTCATGAAAGCTTTGGAGACTCAGACTGAGACTGCCTTGTTTTCCTTTCCCTTTGGGATTTGGTTAAACCACAGTTGAATTGCTGGGTCTATGTCTCCTAATTGCTACATAATTTCTCTGATGTGAGGAAAGGAGAGCTCATGGGCTAATGGGACAGTATAGTATCCTCATGGGACAGTATAGTATCCTCTTCTCTTCTGTTTTAATTTCTTTCTTAATTTGAAGGCACATTTGTAGTGAATGTAATTAGGCTTGGGGAGGGGACTCTGTTTTCAAGTCCCTAACAACTTTAAATTTCAAACTTGCACATGCCAGTTCAGTCCACATGTAACTATGTGAGTTACAAATGTCAATTAAGTTTCAGTTCTACTGTATATGGTGACTTTGCTTCTGGAGTTTTAAGCTTAAATTTCAGGTTAGGCATTCAAAAAATTTCAAAACCCAGATGGGTTGGCAGACTTAGGATAAGCAGGAGAGCTCTGCACAGGAATATAATCCAAGATGGGTACATCTACCAATGATGCAGACGTCTATGTATGCATTTTAAACCTTCAAACACAGGGACTGCTCTCTCCTGAGTCCTACATTGTCCTTAATGTTTTATCAGTCACTCAGTTGTCAAGGTAATATGACCATTCACCAAGCAATTTAGTAGGAAAGTGAGAAAGTTAAAGGCTACCATTAACTTAATCAAAATTAAGGGGAGATAATCCATCACTTGGGTCATGTTTCTGGTTTCTAGTTTCTGCTTCTATCAGAAAGTTTTTTTCAATCTGCCATTTCTGTGTCTCTACAAATGGCAACGGCCAAATAATTCAAATTTCATAATAATATCGACGGATGACTCACTAGTCACTGCTGAACATCTGTCTAGCTCTTGGTAAGTATCCTGCACTTGTCCTAACCAATTACTGCTTCGTTACAGATGAGTTATATTATCTTCCTCGATTATAACGGAGGATTTTGTCCTAACTTCCAACTACCAAGTGAATGATTTCTTGAAGATTACCCATTTTAGCTGAATCTACAAAGAACCCAAATCAGAATCCTTCATTACCAGGCATGCCATTACTGTATCTTTATATGCAGTTGTAGCCTGAGATCAAATTAAGCAATCCACATTGATAAGAAGATCTGTGATAGTAATTAAGAGGAAGAAGAAATGCATTTGATGATAACCCAAATTCATCAGTGATCAGCTTGACCTTTACCAGTGAACAGTCACTAGTCACCAACAAACTGTTCTACTTTTAAGGAGGATTGAGTTGGGGGGGAGCTTCTTCGATTTAATACAATGAAGGCCCACTCTATGCTACCGTGGTCAGAAGACTAAGAACCCAGAAGCCTTATTCGTACCTAATTTCAGTAGTAATGGAACCAACCCTTCATTCTTAAAAGAAGAAATGAGGATTTCGTGTGGGCAAACTTTCTCTCTCCATAATCCGATATGCATTGAAGCTGATCCCTAACATTTGGCCCTTCCATTAAAGCAATGGTTAAACTAATGCTTATCCTCTGTTTTTATGGGTACAAACCAATGCTTACTCTTTACTCTTACTAATCCAAAATATTAGTTAAGAGACCAATTGGATGATCTTATAACGGGTGTCAAAATCAGGTCCAAACCAACCAGCTCAACCGAACCTGACCGATTAAACCGGAAACTGAACCTACTGTTTTAATAAATAGGGGTTTTGGTTTTAGGTTGTGCAATTTTTCAAATAATTGGTGGGTCTCGATCCAATTTGATTAGCTACATTAAGGATCAAAATATGTTTGATCATCCAAAGAAGATTTAATTTATTTTATTATTATTTTTTTTTTTGACTAAAGGTCTGATTAAAAAGGTGGCCTTTTATATCAAATGGATCCGATATGGTCACTTCATACTGGTATAGGGAAAATGACTGATACCCCAGATTGGTGTGGGGCCTGGGGATGTGTTTCCTTTCAATAGTTGGTTTTGCCATCATAACCTTGAACTCCTTCAGTGGATTCATGATTTCATAGGATTCAAATTTCTAATCCAAAGTTACAGGAAAGGAGAATGGATCTACTGCTCATAAGATCACCTGATCGTATGAGTCAGCAATCAATACCTGTTCTTTTTGTTCTCAGATATATTCTTCTTTATCCTTGTAATGGTAGAAAATGAGACAGGTGTTGATCGTTGACTCATATGACCAAGTGATCGTACAAGTAACGGATTCTATCTAGAGTAAAAGTGGGGAAAAAAGGGAATGGTTTCTTTGAGGCACCTCTATTATGGGAACTATGGAACAAAACTATATGGCACATAATAGGTGGTATGGAGTTGAAAGGGTATATGATCACTAAGAGAGGGTTCCTAAAAGAAAGCGTGGGAGAAATATATAGCACATAATAGCTAGGTGGAAAGGTATATGATTAATGAGGGAAGGTTTCCTAAAAGACAACACGACTTCTACCTAGTGCACGGGCTAAAGGGAAAGATTATGCCTTTTATAAGGGGTGGGATAGTCATTTCACTCTCTCTATGTCTAGGCATAAAATCATACTACCTTTTAGGTTTTTTTTTCCATGATGAAATTTTAGTTTAAAATTTATTAAATACTTATTTTTGTTGCAACCCACTGTTGAGCCAAATTTTCATTTGCAAAATGAATTAAACACAAATGCTTACACCATTTTTCTGTTAATGAGGGTGTCTGGAATTTCGTCCCAACTAGTCCTTTGGGTACGCACATACACTGGGTCAACACTAGATCCTTCGAGAACCATAGATTATAGAACTGTGGGGCTGACCCTAAAGGGGTAAGGGAATCGAACTCAGAACGTATATCAATTTAGGTACACTCCCTTGCCAACTGAGCTACACCCTTGATCTCACCGTAAAATATTTACGCCTAAACAAACACAAACAAAATAGACTTTCATCCAAGAATTAGAAAACGTTGAGCAGGTTACCACCCATTTGAAGAGCGTTGGATTTTTTATTTTATTTTTCATTGTTTTTCTTGTATGGCATTTGGCTAGGTAGATGGTCTATGTCAAAAATTCAAATAACCCAATTATAGTCAGTTAGCCAACCCTGAAATCCTCCTGATAGTGCTCTTATAGAATTTATCTTTTATTTCCTTGCCATTTTTTTCTTTCACCAACATGACAAGGAAGCATATTTAAGGATTATTTTGGAAAAGTTTGTGTCTATATGATGGGGTTGATGTCCACCATGGGTTGTGGAAGCGTCATGAGCCAAACAACCAGAAATTTTAAAAGTTTTGCATTTTATTTCAGAAAAATAACATCTAGCACTTTACGCCTGCTAGATTTTTTTAATTTTATTTTTTCACCATTCTACCAAAAGCAATAACACTTGGTGGAGCACGAAGCACCACAACAACATAATACAGTCAACAACTTCAACCACTTCACTATCTGATTAATAGGGAAGGTTCTCTTAATCTGATCTCAATTTAAGAAACCCAAATTAAGAACCTGCATAAATCTGAACAAATATGATTCGTGACAGGCATTGTGGGAATCAAAATGAGAAATTTTAAAGTGACAGTGATGTACTGATATTTCTATTCTGGTGGTGACAATATTTTTGGGTACAAAGCAAAGGTTTAATGGGGATCACAGTACAACATTTTGTGCTTCTGTAACTATACATGAACTTGATATGCAGTGGGGAAACTTACTGGAAAACGTGGTCGCTTGATAAACTTTTCCAGGCACTTTCGGTGAGGCATAAGTATGTACAGAATATAGGTATGCACATATGCACATTACAGCCACCATTCATGTCATGGCTCTGACGAAGGCTTCGCCAGGTATTGACGCCACTCATCTGGTGTCCCATCTCGAATCCTCAGCATCTTCAAAGCAGTAGCTGTCAAAGGTATGGCCAGCATGTCGTATTCCTTTGGGGCCTGCAAGATCAACAAGTACTTGTTCTTATCAGTGATTATGCAGTGGACTTTCTTATCCTGTGGCCTAAGGTAGTGATGCTTCAAAAAAGGGAGAGAACTAGCAGAAACCTTGGGGACTTTGTTCAGCTTCATATTTGCTTCCTCCAAAGTCATCTGACCCTTCCTTGAATTGCATTTTGCACAAGCTGTAACCTGCCATAGGAATAATGGAATCTATACAAGTACTTTCACCACAAGAATGAAGTGCACTGTGTGGGTGAGAAATGAAAATGTGCTAGTGCATGGATATGGAAACCTAAGAAATGCCTTTATAAGAGGACCCACTTATCTAGTATTATCCAATGGATTTCATTCACCATGGAGGTGCAAACAACATGCCCGGAAAGGCGGATAATCATAATATCTTCTCATAGTGCACAGACAGCCAGTATGTTAGGAGTTTTTAATAACAGAAGCCGAAAAATCCAGCCAACTAATGCCCGGGATTACCCCTAAAACCCAAATTTATTTTACAAAGACTCTAATTACCCTAGGTCTATGAGTTACTCTCATTTTTTGGGGTGCTAATATCTTCGGGTTTTTCACCAATCCTGGAAACCTGTTGTACTTTCACAGCCAATAAAGGACCATCAATCAGAACCTAAAGACTCCCATTACAACAAAGTCCAGGCCAAGATTTTCCACCATCTACATATACCCAAGAAAAACCCGAGGGCTAAACTCATGCACAACTTAAGCTACAGAAGTCAAGAAGTTACCAAGGAATGTTGACTGTTTTAGGACTGCTTACCAGATTTTCCCATTTCCATTCTCCACCCCGAGATATTGGCAGAACGTGGTCAACAGTCAAACTGTGTCTTGAAGAACAATACCTGTTAGATAAACACGTGTAAGCTTGGCTCTAGATATATGCCTTCGATTTTCAGACTACCCATCCAATTACCATTGCCAGTCTGTTCGAAGCAGAATAAAAACCGACCGTTAACATCAGACAAGGAATTACACGCTGCTTGAAATCTCAGAGAATCTTTATTTAATAAAAATTGTGAAGAATGCAAATAATTATTTTCTCTGGATCAGATTTAGAGGAAACATGAAGTTACATTTATTCATTAATTTAAGGGAAATTTTTTTATTTAGGGGTGGGGGGGTGCATGGGGTGGGGGGGATTCACACTCTAACAGCAGATCTTAGCTAAAACAAGCAGATCAAAGATTGGTTATCCAGACACCTTTTTCTTTCAAAAGACCTGAGGCATGAACAGGTAATTTACCCTACTGAGAAACAGGGAACATATAATGCCCGAGAGGTTTGGATGGAACATAGTTGTTTCATGTTGGCAGAAGGGGACTTTTCGATTGAATCAAGCAGTTGAACATGAAATTTAACTCCAAAGACGATAAGGCAGATTGCTTAGTGTTTCTCCAGAGCCTTTGGAATAAACACAGAAAATATGTCTGAAGCTACAAGGCAAAGAGGAAGGTGCTTCATCAATAAAACACAGCATTCAAATCAAAATAGATCCCACATCCTGGTCAACATTTTCAAAAGGTGTTTATCAAAGATTTTCACTCTTCAGAAGTAGCAAAACAGCTAAAGGCTTCTTTGCAGGAATGAGGACATAAGTCTTTTATTAATGACTCCACAACATTCATGTGCACAGAAAAGCTAATGTTGATGCAGAACCCCTTTTTCTGGATATGAGGTATTATAGAAGTTTCCTAACACTCACAAGTTGAATACATGCCGATGACACTCTTGCAATAAATTCCCAACATATTCTCTTGTAAAAAAAAAAAAAGGCAAAGCTTTTAGAGCCAACTCCAGTCCACCCAACTGGGACCCTGTGAAAGTAGCTCTTTTGGATTGAGCTCAGTGAGTTTGACATATTCTGTCCAACTCTTACACTGACATATGCCTGAGTTACATAAATGCTCCACTTTCGTCATACAAACACAAAATATATATTTTACCAAAAGGGGGGGGGGGGGGGGGGGGGCGGGGTGCAGGGGAGGAGCAGCTAGATTAGATGGACATTCAGGTTGTTAACTTTGACTTATTTCATTTCTCTAAACCTTCTCCATATGGTATTATTTTGAGCCTCATTTAACTCTTTCTGCCAAACAAAGTATTATGTTTTCCTGAGTTTTTATTTTAATTTTTGACAAAAAAAAAAAATCATTAATTTAGGGTCAAAATCCTATAGAAAAAGGTGAGCTCTAAAAATATACAAGAACCAAAAATATATCTTGTTAACTGAGATCCCAATTCCAACAATGACCACCAATTTTCCTTATGATCCTCAACCATTGATGCCTATGGCCTTTTTTTAGATGCAGACACCAATCAACCAAAAAATTATCAACTTCAAGCTGCAATGTTGTTGAATCTCCACTTTTGTGGGATAACACTCCAGAATTTCTGATGTTTCAAAATACCCAACAGATAGAATAGGGGAGTGGGCGCAAGAGAACAGCAGCTTTTGGGGGGAGCTGAATATCAGGCCAATAAGTATTTGGGTATCAAAATTTGAATTGGGATGCAGATGATTCATATAACACTGATAGCAAACACCATTGAAGGTTTTTGTAATTGTTCCTTTCAAAGGTAAGTGGATAATTACAATTATTTCTCTTTAGATGCTGAGAAATATTGAATCCATGGAAGTTGGGATGCAGATGATTCATATAATCCTACTAGGGTGATTCTAAAGTGTCTCAAAGAAAAAACTCAACCGGACATCGAACTGGAAAGTGGTACTAGTTCCTGTTTCTGGTTTAATCATCCAGTTTTCTTAAAACGAGTTGGAAACCAAAAGGTTGATTTTACAGTTAAAGAGTCCAGTTTAACAGGCCAGATCTGACCAGTCTCTTAAAACTATGGTTTGTCTCTTACTCTTCTGTCGTACCATTCTTAGTTTCTCAAAAATTTCCCCCTGTTTTTCCACTTACAATCAGCCTTCTATCCAAAGCCTAGTATTCAAACCTTAAACAACCAATCATCCATCTTATCATGCAGACCACCATATCTATCCATCTACGCCACGCCACCTTAACTTTTCCATAAAAATCAGTCATCTTTCCTCTTATCCCACCAATAAGCTCTATAGCCAGCTACTAATCTCCAACTAAACCCTCAACTTTGATTAACGCTTTCACCCCTATCAAATCCTAAGCCCCATTGTCAGTACTCATATTTCTTATGACCTTTTAGATATGCTTAGAACATCAACCTGCCATTCCTTAAAATGTTAAGTCCCTCAAGGTCCTCCGTCATAAATAGAAATAAAAATAAAAATTATGAGATTATGACATGCACAGTCTAGATCTTGTCCCAAGTATGACTTTGGATAGAGCCTATTGGAGGGCTAGGATCCGAGTAGCCGACTCCACTTAGCTGATATGTCCTGATTGTGGGGCTGCTACTTCTTTCCTCTTAACACTTTATTTTTTAATCCATGTGGCCGACCCCTTAAGTTGGGATATGACTGAGTTTGTTGTTGTTGTTGTTGTTGTTGTTGTTGTTGTTGTAATAAGTATTAAATATAGGCCATCCTAGGATAGAAATGATCTATCAGGTTTGATAGGAAATTTTGTGATATGGTTCCTTCACAACAGCCCATTTATTTATTACATGTCAACTACAGATGCTTTCATCCTATTTCCCTACCTTAGTCTAACAAGGATTAGCTCAATGACCTAATTAGAGCCTCCAATTGCATTGAACGATACAACCATTTATCTTAAGTGTTCAGTGAACTGCAAACTGATCACAGAGTCCATATGCTTCAGTAATTACTTACTGACAAGTGAAGACATCCCGAACAAATATATTTTTACGACTAAGGGTTTGTTTGATTCTTCTCCTCTTCACAACCTGCAGTAAATGGGGAACCTGGAAGTAGAAGAGGTTTTGATCAGTTGAAATGGATGGATAGAGATATGAGTGGAGTAAAGATTAGTAGCATGGTTTTCATGGAAAAATTATAATCTCAGAGAAATAACACGTGAAGTACCAAGAAACAAACAGAATAATACCATAACCATAAACATTAGACATTATACCCTTAAAACAGCTGGTATGTAGAAGGATCCACTGGGAGAGTTTACAGTCTGATCATAATATTCTAGAACATCAGCCTGGCAGAGGAAGAAGAAAAGGAAAACAAAATAAAAGATGGTCAAATTTGATAGATGGATAAAGAGTTTTTCCAATCGGAAATTAACAAACTTTTTTTTTTCTTTTCCGTTAGACAAAACTTTGGGTTCTAGCCAGACAGACAATAGCAAAACAGCACATCTGACACGTGCTATCCTTGGGGAGCCAACTTATAATTCTATGTTGGAGATCATTGCGTACAAAAAGCATTCTAGATTACAATACCAGCTATAAGATCCTTTCGGGACAGTCATGAAAATGGAAAAGAAAGAAACAATTAAAGAAAGCATATACTTGAGTGAAAAGGAGGACCATCAGGTGAATCAATTTGTGAGAATACAAATATACATGGTGGATGCAAGAGAATCCATTAGTCCGTCCAACTTCCCATCAAGGATCATAGGATCAGTATCAGGATCAAGGATAGGATCAATTTGAGCTGTGATTAATCCTATCCACGATGTGTCAACCAATGCAGTGCCATAATTAAACAACTAAAGGTACATCCTGACCTTGCCAGCATATTGGATGATCCTCTGTGTTACATTTCTGCATTGAATCAGCCAATCCTCACAATTAAATGTTTCAACTATTGGATGATCTTGCCATTAGTCCATCCAACTTCCCATTAAGTCCTGATCTTGCTCAGCCAATCCTCACAATTAAATGTTTCAAATATAGGATGATCTTGTCATCTGAAGTCAATTTTTTAAGGATCTTGCCAGGAGGTCATCTTATTTGACACACTCACCAAAAAAATCCATAGTTTTTTAAACACGTTTTCAAACCAAGGGATCCATATTTTTGTAAATAATTTCCTCAAACTATCAACTTTAAAAAATGTATAAATTGAACTCTAAATTCTAAAAATAAGATAGCATAATTCAATTTTGGAATGCGACTAAAATTAGCAACCAAATGAAACAAATTAACAATAGAAGTGAATAGACAAAAAGGTCCAACCCCAAAAAAATAAAAAAGTTTAAAAATACCAAATGTACCCCCACTACCCCAAAATAGAGAGACCGAATCAGATGAAACGGAAAAAAACCAACAACTAAACCACCAAACTAATTCAGATGGCCAAACTAATTGTCATGCACTTGAACCCCATGTAAGGCTTCCAAAAAAATTCCAACTACTTTCTGTTAGGTTTGTCAACAGGAATTCTTCCAAAGGTCACTTTGCATAAATGTTTCTGGGGTGTTAATTTCATTTGGGTGTACCATGATAATATCATCAATTCCTCTAGAGTGGTACTTCAATCCCTCTGGTAAAACTACCAAGCCTTGGTGAGGAATGTGCTGATGGTTGATACATAAAACACTTGAGAGGGGCGGAATAACAAGATTAATGGAGATAAGGCTGAGGCTCTTTTGAAACAGTCACCATGACTAGTCACAGAGCCAGCACAACTGGACATCTTTCATGGCTTCTGTTCTGATTCTATCATTGGGAGTTTAACTGCCATAGCCGCATCAGTGACTAAACCATTAGGACTGGGTTGCACTTCTTTGCACTCCTAGGCTTAATTTGATGGTTAATATCCAGGAACCAAAATTCACCCGGGTTGGAGAGATTTTCAGTAATGGACAAAGAGTTCCAGAGATACATTTTGGTCTTTCCGACCCAATTTAGGATACAGATTCAGCAGTAATAGAGATGAGATTTTTTTTTCCCAGGACAGCCCCAGATCTGCAGCAGCACTTGGTGACACAGGAAGGCTTACAATAGTGGCTCAATGATCGATTATCGGTGGAAAGGGAATGCCACTTTTTGACATATGTTATCAAATATTTGAAGACGTCTGTACTGGCTAAAATTGTGTAGAATTATTCTCTCTCAACTGTCATTAAAAAAGAAAAAATGCAGAAAGAAACAAAGAGAAATGTAGAAATGATCCAAAAAAACAAGGAATTATAGGCATTATACGAAGTCAGATAGACTCTGTTGAACAAATTGAATGTTGGAGCCCATATTCCATTTAAAACATATGCATTTAGGTGTTTCAGCATATCAATAGCAGGCTTGCGTGCACACATGTGCGGTTACAAGAAACGAAACGTAAGTAGGCAGTAGGCAACTATTCTGGTTACCTATACGCACTTAAGTTTCTACTTTTTTAAATAAGTCTCTTCAGAAGGGAATAAAGAGAAAATATACTGCAGAAACCACTGAAATTTATAACAGGATATCCATTAAAACAGTAACAAACTGTCCAGGCAATTGAAAGGAAAAAAGCAGGTCCCATTAACTAAGCTACCAGTCTAACCTTCTCCATGAACTCCAAACAGATAGCACGCCTCCAGCAGACAACATTGATAGGCCTAACACAGAGTGATCAAAGAAAAAATAGAAATTCAGTTGTACAATTTCTCTTTAAACTAATGTGTTTCTTAAGATGATAAAAACGAAAGCCTAACTGTGGCAGTTAATATTTTCAACAATGTCCATTTCCAAATGATTAAGAGGTACTTCCAGCACAACAAAGGGAAGGTTCACTTATGGTTAAAGTTTACCTTTCAGTGGTGAATGATGCGAAGTTCATTGAAAGAACAAGAGATATGTCACACGAGAAAAGGTGAATGAGAACAAACAGAAATCCACTAATGAATACATCCTCTCATAACTCTACATTTCCTCGAGTTCACACTCCTCTGGACTTCAAAGGATCTGGAAACACATTAACTATATGACATCCAACCCTTCAGGACATCTGAGTAACCACCAACAAGGCAAACACTTCTGTCTTCAAGGAAGAAAGCCTAGTCATGATAGAACACATTTGAAGGATTCAACTTCATCCACTGTCAAAGGCCAGAATCCACTCTCCAAAAGGCAAAACAAGACACAATTAACCCACCATCCCCAAATGAATTAGCCCTGCTAAGTGCCAGACCTATTCTAGTATCTTCTGCAAGGCAATGAAGGCCGAAGCTATAAGTGATGGTGTCCTTGCTGTCAGTTTGGGCCTTACATCGCTGAGTTTCTTCTCTGATTGCCTTAGAGTTGTTGATGTGCCTAACGGCAAACCCTCCTCCCTTGATTGGGTAGCACAAGCGATTGTGTCTGATATTTTTGGATTTGATTTCCTTTTGTTCTGTATTTTCGGTTCAGTTTGTTCCTAGGTCCTCCCATAGGGAGGCGCATTTCTTGGCCACTAGGGCTTTTTCTAGGGGTTTATCCCATGTTTGGTGGTTGCACCCACCTGATTTTCTTGTTAATTTTTCTTCCTGAAGAGGCTTTCCTTCCTCAGTTTTCTCTCAATAAAATTTCTTGATATTTTCATTCCCAAATAGAGAAAAAAATGAAATATCCCAGTATAAAAAAAATGAAAAATTCACTTGGCTACCCCTGCTCCAACTTTATTTTATAGTCAATGAATAAAGCATCAACAACACAGGTGGCAAAATCGACTTCTCAAAATCTGCCAAAACATCCATTGGAATCACTTATCCACTACAAGAAGCGCATTCAAATCATTCCTTTAGTGCATATACATCAGCCACTTTATTAGCTTGCGCACAGGACATAATTGTCAAAGCATCTCCCAGGTGACGTCAAGGCATGCCTTGATGCCCAAGGCAACCAATTGCCTTATGTTTGAAGACACCATACCCAGATGATGAAGGTGATATACCTATAATATGAAAAACATGCTCGGATATGGAACAATACATGAAAAACGGAAAATATACCTGTAAGGCTGTAACATGGCGCTTGTCTAGACGTCATCTAGGTACCTTAACAACTACGCAGTGGAACTGTCATATACCCATGATCATCAAATTGGTTCTACCTAGTGCATGTGTCTCTTCTCAGCCTTTCCCCCTCCCCCTTTAGAGCCTCTAGCTAGTTCTAGTGCACCCACAATACTGCTGCAACATCTAGAAGTGGTTAAGCACCCATTACCTCCAAGACAGCTCAATTTCCATTGGACCAGAAAGGAAAACTCTTTAACCATATTGGGTACTCAAATGAGAAAATAGAAGTAAAAAAATCTATTTGGGAGTGCATTTAAGACCAAAATATGAAAAATAAACTCTGCTCAGAGGCTTCTCAAGGCAGAGGGTCCAACTAGGTCATCTCCCGACCATTTAAACAACAGTTACAATTCATTCTCTTGATTTAGTCCATGAAAATGGTACAAAACTTAATAGGACAGCCTCTCAAAAAGTTTGCTCAAAAGAGGGAGCATTCCCACACAGTCGTTACAAGCAATGGAAACATTGGCCCTTGATGTGGTGAAAACATAGTAGACAAAGAAACGCATCAAAATTCAACACCACATTGTTGGGAAACAATCCAAACTATAACGAAATAAAATAACTCAAATCAACAAATTGAGGAACGATTCAATGGAGAAGAGTAAAACTGTTCCAATTTGACTGTCAGTTATAATATTTGCCTCCAGATGACCAGTTAGGACCACTACGCTGAGTCCAGCTAGCTCAAATCAGTTCAGATCTCCTCGGTCTCCAAACTCTAACAATATTAGGAAGATTGAATTTACCGTACTTCCCATTCTACACGATGCTGTAATTTTATAAATTGGAACAAGATAGAGAGGAAGACCGGGGGTTTTAGCTTCAGCTCTCAGCTAGATTGGTGATTTAGCTTAAATCCATCAAGCCCAATCCAACTACCGTCATAACTAGATTAGAGTACCTTCAGAACAGGCAACCGTACCATACTTTCAATCTAAGCATACTCTTAATCCAAACATTGTTATTTTAGAATAGTAATGTACAAAATGAATGGCACTGTTTCCCAAGATTACAGTATCATTTTAGAAGAATCAATCAGAAAATTGAAAAATCCAACACTGTCTAGCCCAAAAAATGCAGAGTAGTTCGAATCTAACTCCATTAAAATTTTCAAGTTCAAAGTAGAAGAAAAGAAGGCAAAAGCAACGAAAAGAGAAAATACTTTCAAGCTAAGTTACCTGTAAGAGATATCCAAGACTAAACCTCGGAAGCAGTCCAACTCATCCCTTTCATACTCACCATCTTCATAGTAAACAACGTCATGCTCTTCTACATTAACGGTGATCGATTTCCTGTCTCTAGAACTAAAAACACGGGTAGAGCCACATAACCTGACATTGTTGTTGACACAACTACCAAGTTTATAATGAAAAGTGTCTTTCGCTTCAAACCCGAAAGACAATCTGTCGCCATGGAAGAGCAGCTTCAGACCTTCTCGAATTATGAAGTGCGCCATAATCAAAAACGAAGGTTTACAGTTTCTTGTGATCGTAGGTAGGCCTTCCTTTAATCACCGACAGAAAGAGAGAGAGAGAGAGAGAAGTCCCAGATTTTTAGAGAAAATATTTTGGAAATTTTGTGTTCACAGAACAAGCGATAGCCACTTAATGTGTAAAATGTGTATACAAATGAAAATGTAATTGTCGTAACTGTGTTGAGCGGTTCTTTCCGTTATTGCTCAAGAATATTTTTCTCTACTTTACTCCGGAGTTTGAGACTTTTCCCTGTCTCAGGATGAGGTTTTTTT
>NC_056570.1:26726165-26732111 GCF_013358625.1 Macadamia integrifolia | reverse complement strand
TTTTTTTTTTTTTTTTTTCCAAGTTCAAGGGCATATCACATGTGGGAAAAATGTCTACAGCCGTTGCACTAGTGCAATGCATATCAGATGGTTGAAAGTTCCTTAAAACATATGCCTAGATGCTTTCAATCATCTAATGCTCACCACACCTCCTGGCTCATTGTAAAATAATATAAACTCGTGTCACAGTGGTCAGTATAGACCTACAAAAGCGTCAACAGAGACCAAGGCCACGCTTCTTGAAAAAAATAGAAAATTGATGCAAATCAAGTTTGAGGTATCGGTAATATCAGTATAGGATCATATGGTATTGCTCGTCATCAACCCCGATACCATGCAGATACTGTATTGGTACCACGATATGAATCAAGGGTAAAACAGTCAAAAAACCCATTTTTTAACAAAAAATCAGCACACCCGTCCGATGGGTTTTAAAGGTGATCAATACCGGATGCCAAAATCATGGCTGCTGCGAAACTCTTTTCCTTGCATGCGTATCGTAGATTTATTTCACCGTGTCAGTACACCAATACCTATGGTATTGGCCATATACTGGACGGTATCGAATAGGCCATAACAGCCGTGATCAATTCAATACCTAACCGATACACTCTTAAGAAATTTCAGTCAACTCAAGACCTGATACAGTCCAATCCGTATCAATATCAGAACGATATGGTATCTGTGGCGACCGATACCAGTACCGTGCAACTAAAACCCTGATGTGTTGCTTCAAAAGCAAGCATTCCACCCCAGCAGCAAGTCCAATTAGAAGCGCCACATGGCTAAAAAACTATAGTCAAAAAGCCTCAAAACTTCCACCGATGAATCCTTTACTCCAAATGTATACACCATTTTTTTTAAATCACTGAAACTATTATACATCCACAAATAAATTATGTAAACAAAAATTCCAGAAAGGGTGTCTGTTTGGAAGGGAAATATAAAGGGGGCGGGGGTGGGAATGGTTAATCATCCAAAAGTACCACTTGGAGATAATCCAAAAGATGAAGAAGACCAGTTTCTTATTAACAAAAAAAATTCTTTCAGTAATTTGTTTACAGCAAAATCCATCTTTTACACCTCTTCCCTAAACCTATGCTACTGTCAGACCCCCTCACAAGTAGAGCAACCAACAGGAATGCATACTCGAAGAAGGGCTGCAAAACAGGACCAAATTAGGAAAAACTCCTGCAGACTCCATAAATAAATTATCTGATGATGAAAGCCCACTATATCAGCCTCTTTTATCATGTATTTACAGTTGATTTCACCATCAGCAACACAGCAGCAAACTTCCCTTCTCAAAAGAGTCACGATGACAAGCTGTGTGGTATGCAGGAGGTTTATCTGCGAACAGAAACAGAGGGAGGTAAATGATCCTCCCCATGAAATCAGATCAAGTAAAAGATTGAATGTGGTGTAAACATTAGCAAACATGCTTTAAACCAAGGCTTAAAACCACAGAAACCCCTGCCAATAGATTACTATTCCCTTAGCTTGGTTGTCTATCTTTTTACAGTTATATGTAACCATGATTAAGCTTTGGCACAAGTGTATCATATATCTCATCAGGCAAGATCAAAATCCAGATATCAATGCATGCACCAAGATAATGGTCATACCATTGCTGGCTTTTCCTGAACTCTGTAAGAACTGGGTATATGTTCTCAAAGGCAGTGTAAGTTTCATCTCTAACCTGAAACATTAAACATAATTGCAGATGCCAATCAGCCAATCAGCCAATCCCACAGACAAATATAAAAGAAAATACTACAAAAGAACCATAAACCAACCAAGAATATTAAAATTAAACAAGGAGTAGTATATTACCTTAGCCCCTGTGAGAACAATTTTTCCAGACACGAATATGAGCAGAACAATCTTTGGTTGTTTCATCCGGTAGATTAGGCCAGGGAAGAGCTCTGGTTCATACTGTACCAACATGATGCAGCTGCATTCAAATTAAGAACCCACTCGGAAAAAGCAGAAAAGCATGATAATACCAGAAGCAAATAAAAATGCCCACTCCTACACAGATGAACCTAACTTTTAATCTTCCAGAAATGAAATAAATTCAGATTTCATCAATGTCAACTCATCAGGGCAAGTGAATGTACTACACGACAAACTCTCTGGTATGCACAAGGTTCACCCACTACAGCCCTAACAACACTATTTTCTTGGAAGGAGATGTTTCCCCCAGCATCTACCCCCTAACCATCTTCAACTTAAATTTTCTCAAATATTTTTTTTTTCAAAAGATAAAATCCTCCATAACACACACCTGCATACAATGGTCTTGACTAGTGCAACAAACGAAAAGGCCAACTTACAAAAAGAAGGAAAATGCAAGATAATATACAGAGAAAGTATCCTTTTCTCATAAAACATGAAAGACAAAACAATAACTTACTATGTATCTGAAATTATACAATAAAATCAGTAGAAATCATGTCTAGGTGGGAATTTTCACTTACACTGGAAAAGGCACCATGAGAATATGCAAGACCTTCAAGCCTAATGGGAAATTTCACATCACAGGAGCCAACAATGTTCTGAATTTTGAAGTCCTGCGGAACATCATAACAAATGTCAACAAAGAAGCATAAATTATATAATTAAAACGTAAGGCTTATATATATATATATATATATATAGAGAGAGAGAGAGAGAGAGAGTGTACCTTAAACTTCGCAGGAAAACCAAGTTTCTGAATTATTCGAGCATACTGGAATAAAAAAGTTAACAAGTCAAGTTTAATAGAGGGGTATGACCACAATAACAGCATCCTCAAACATATGTTACAAGCTTTAAAGCAGTACGAACATTCTATATTTTATGCTCCCCTCCAAGATGTTCTCTTCCCTGTGTTCATTCTTCCAGATAGATAAACCAGGAATAAAATCCGTATGCAAATTCAAGAGAACCCCCCCCCCCAATTCTCTCTCTTCTTTTCCACGTGTTCATTATTTCCAATACATAAACAAGGAATCATCTTAACATAGTAAAAAATATATGCAATTCCAATCTTTCTCCCCCTCTTTTTGCTGCACTCATTCTTTTCTATTAAGTAGTAAATAATGAATCATCAAAAATAATTTAACTCCTTATAAATTACTTACCTTTCTTGCTGCCAATTTTGACTCTTGTTCACTCTTGGCTCCAGTACAGACCTAAACAGCAGGCTCACATGTCAGGATGCAGACATGCAGTTAAATTTGAAATATTGTAATGCAGTTCAAGGTTCTAGAAAGGAATTTAGAAGAAAATGCTACAACCAGATCACCAAATTATGGACAGAATTGACTGAAAATAAGCAAAATTCAGTATCTCAAAACCAAATAATCAGATCTAGATGTATAATTCTAGTCAAGTGTAATGTAGAAGTAGAATCACAAGTGATCCTAATCTCCTGCAGGATCTGAAATTCTGGCTAAATAAAGAAGATGTCCTCCAATAGGCCTAGCTCTCAAACACTCTCTCACAGCAAACAAATAAAAGGAAAATAAGAAAAGAAAGACAATTCAATGGAGGGTTGAGAAGGGGGAAGCAGAACTAGTGAATGGGCATCTCACCCTCAGGTTTAGGCATCTCACCCAACCGCATCCCACAACACAACAGCATAAGCCATCTTTTTTTTTTTTTTAAATAATAAACTTGTGTCCAATGTTGTAGCCACTTACAAATTTATATAGAAGACTCGAAACTAACTCAAACAATAAAAGGAAAGGCCTAACCCAATCCTTAACTAATTGGAAAACCTAAATTGACTAGAAAACTGAAATAACAAAGTAAATAAACTCAAAACAAGACTCTAACTAAATTAATGAATTAAACCCCGTTTTCCTACTTTTTACCCATATTTTAGACCCATTAAAGTGCCCAATTACAAAGAAAACTCATGGGATCAAAACCCAACACATACATAACCCAACCCAAGGCTTATTTCCAATAAAATAAACCCATTAAATGACTTATCTGCATCAAAGTGTATAGATTAACCCAGCGTATCAATCAATGTGAAATTATTGGAAATCAGAAATCTAAAACTAGATGGCCAGCTAACTTAAAATTCAAGCCACAAGCAAGAACTGAAAAAGTACTGCAGGGTTGGGTGATCAATCCAATAAATTGCAGAACTACAGATTTATAGTTCAGATATAATAACTAACAAGAATTAGTTAAGAATTCCAAAATCAATATTTAACATAGAAGAAAAGAATATTGGAAGAAATCAGGGATAAGTAGAAGAATTAGATGAAAATATCAGAATTCAAAAATAAGAACAGAGAAGAGAGAAAATATGATAGGATCAAGAGAAGAAAAAGAAAGAAGATGAGAGAATATGAAAAAAATAATGGAAAGATATCACCTAGCTATAGAAAGAACCAAAACTAGAAGAAGAAAAACAGACGCACAATTGGCCAGATTTGGAACACTCCAGTTCCGTATGCACGTAGCACAGCAGCAAAACACTTGAGAAAAATCAAAATTCTTATATCAAATGATGCTCAAGTGATGGGAGAATGTTTGCACGTATAAAGACTCCGATTAGACTTGTAAAAAGGATCATATTCACTCTCACACACTCAATCAACTCAACAGACTCAAAACAGAACTCTATACTAGCTATTAGGATCATGATTTAACTCAAACGCCTAACATAAGACACTAATCTTGAATGCTGACTTCACCCCCCACTCTACAGGCATATAATTTAGACCCATTACAAAACTAACCATTTAACCGCCCCATAAAAAAAGTGACTCAAGGCCCATAGAATTTGTCCATGGCACAAAAAAAGATCTTCCTAGGCCCAATCGGGGGCAGTCTTGCCTGTGCATCACATTGCTAATAAATTAGAATTTAGTTTTCGTGAGTGAAAAAATGAAAATCCAGAGGATAAATGGTTGGAGAATTCAAACCATGCTAGCCAGAAACGAGAGCAAACTGTCTATTACATCACTGAAGTTTCTAATCTGGGTAAAAATCTAGCAAGCAGTTAATTGGGGAATTCCATCAGGAACCATTAAGTACTTAAATGCTTGACTGTATAGCATGCAAAGTAGTTTATATGCTTCCTAACTTCAGTTAGGTCTTTGTTAAACCACCATGCAAGGGAATTAGTATCCCGATCCTTCCCCTCCCCCCGCCCCACCCCTCACCAAAAAAAAACAATTTTGCCAAGGGGTGGGATTTCCACAATTCCTTCATATTGTTTTCTAGTGAATTCAAGCTTTAGCTGTGACTTCACTTTTTTTACTGTTGTTCTCACTGCCCCATCTGCACTAGAGTTATTCAACACAAGTAATTGCTGTAAAAGCCCTATGATTCCCAATGACTACCCCAAACCTCTATCAGCTCAGTCCTTTTCATCAAACCCCAACCATTTCATTTCTATTGATCACACATCCAATCCCAATCACCCGCACACCAACCTAACCCTAAAACAAATACATATTAAGAAATCCATTAAACCCTATGCATAACCTATTTTCATTGACCCTGGCCATCATATTCCTTAACCCTAAACAGCAACACTAGAAATCATAGTACCATAAGGACTACAAAAGCTTCGCAAACAGCAGGTAACCTCTCATCCAATGTTTTCAGAAGGATTTGAGGCATAGGCCTCGGGGGGGGTGCTGCAGGGAGAGTTGCCAGAAAGAGTCCCTGGGGCATATTCAGAAAATGCAAATGCCAGCAGGACATATGCGTCATAGGGAGAGATGCAAGGTGAGGCATGTGCCTCGCACCTTAATATGAGTCAGCCATGAGTCACCTGCCCCACACGTCCAACCTATTAAAACCACAAAGCAACAAAAGGAAAATGGCAGGGGAAATCATTGAATGATTGAAGATTGGATTTAAAATTTATTCTATTTTCATTTTGTCATATATCAAAAAAAAAAATATATATATATATATATATTTTATTTTTTT
>NC_056570.1:26534743-26722768 GCF_013358625.1 Macadamia integrifolia | reverse complement strand
TTTTTTTTTTTTTTTTTTTGGCCTTTTAAGGAGAAGATCTACAACAATAACAATAACCAAAACATTATCTCAATTAAATGGGATTGGCTACATGAATCTAATATTGAAATTAGAAAATAAAGAAGCCAAAAAAAGAGGTTAAATAAAAAAGAGGAAAAATTGAGATAAAAATAAACGGCAAAGCAGTAGAGAAAGACACATCATAGGAAACATCCCTTATAAGGGGTCAGCAACACGGGTCCTTGTTCTCCACAAAACTCTATCCGAAGTCATACTAGGATCAAGCCCAATCATTTGCATATATTTCCGAACCACTTCGTCAATAGTCACGTTGAGCCTACCTCTACCTTTTCTGGTTCCCACAAAATACATCTGGTCAATCTTCCTTATTGGGGCATTCATAGGTCTCCGTTGAACATGGTCATACCACCTTAACCGGCTTTCACATAGTTTGTCCTAGATAGGTGCAATCCCCCAAGGCATCCCTAATACAATCATTCTTTATCATCTCTTCTGGTCTTCCCGCACAACCCTCTCAACATTCTCATCTCCGCTACACTCAGTTTATTTAAAGTACTCTTCTTGATTGCCCAACACTCTGCTTCATACATCATAGCTGGAAGAACAACTGTCCCGTAAAATTTTCCCTTGAGTTTGATAGGCACTCTTAAGGAGAATGTCTATGAGAAAGCATAATAATGCATTATATGAATTGGTTTTCATACATTTTGTCATTCAGTCTGTATATCCTATATATCAAAGGTTGATTGTGTTCAAAATTACTCAACAAAAAAAATTGTGTTGGGAACTTAGGCTCTGTATGGTAACATTTATGTTTTAAAAAACAGACTCTAGGTAGTCCGACATAGTTTTTAATATTTCTGTGTGTTTTGGAGTGATTATGTGCCTTAAATGTTGTATGGTAACATTGAAAAAAAAATTGTTTATGTAACTAGAAAGAAATAGAAACATGTGTGGTTCACACTTGCCATAATGATTTGTGTTATGAAACAAATAATTACATAAAATGCTACTTACACCATAGGGAATAATGAATTCAATAGTTCAGTGAAAAAAAAAAAATTGTTTAGATAACTATATGACTAAAATGCATTATTGAGTATATAATGTTCTTATACCAAAAAAACAAAAGGTATGTAAGTTTTAGACATTTCATCAAACAACTAATAGGTGTCTAGTATTTTTTCACAAATATAGAACAACAAAAATTCATATCAACAAGGTTTCAAACAAAACTATGCTAGACCAAACCATATACAACAAATGATATTTCTAATTATGGGCAAGATGAATATGAAAACCACATCTTCTCTACAACTAAACAATATTCCATAGGGAAAATTACATGATTACCCACTTTTGGGTTTCCCTTTTCAAAATCATCTAACAAAAGTTTCAGTTAACAAAAATACCCAAAATTAGGTTTGGGTTTACAAAACTACCCACCCAAAGTTTTGGTTAGCAAAAGTACTCAGAATCAGGTTTGGATTTACAAAACTACCCAAAATAGTCAGTCTTCATCTTCCACATATAATCATGTCTTTTTTTATAATTGAAACTTTTGAGTGGGTAGTTTTGTAAATCCAAACTCAATTTTGGGTATTTTTGTTAACTTAAACTTTAAGTGGATAATTTTGTAAAGGCAAACCTAATTTTGGGTATTTTTGTTAACTAAAACTTTTCATGGGTAATTTTGTAAAGGAAAACACAAAAGTGGGTAATCATGTAATTTTCCCTAATCCACGATGATATATAAGAAGAAGAGAAAAGGGGAAAAGAAAAAAGTGGAGTGTGGAGAGGGGAAGTGATGAATTCTATTAAAATTTAAACTTGGCGAAATGAATCAAGCAAAATAAAGGTTGTTGATCCTCTTTTAGATTAGCCGCGGCTGCAACGTTTGATTCCATCTTCTCAAACAACGTCGATTGGTTCCTTAACCCCAAAGTGAATAGCGGAACTTGGCAGCAAGTGATGATGGATCGAAAGGCACAAGCCTTCCTTTGAGGAAGAGATCACCAGAAGGGGAAAGCGAGAGATTCAGGTCCGTTCTGCCACTGCTCGACCCAGAAGACAGCATGGATTTGAACTCTTTTTCTCCATCTATTCCTGTCAAGGAATCTCCATCATCTTCCTCGTCAACTACACTGGGGTTCTTGTGGTCATCTCTGCCTTCACCGTCTTCTTCATCAGGAATCGCAAACTCCAAGTTAAAAAATGACCCTTCTTCGTCTTCGTTGTTGTCTGTTTCAACCGCAGCCTCCTCTCCAGTACTTGAGCAAGCTCTTCGATGTTGTGGCTGCATAGGATTTGATCGTGAAACAAGGGAGGGTTTCGAGTCCTACAACAATGGAGGTCTACAGAGGTGTAGGGACGATGAGCTTACCTTTGTGAGCAACGGTGGCCTGAGAAAGCGTTTACAAAGGTCAAGGCAATGGAGTTCCAAGCATGAGCACCAATGGCCAGGGATAATGAGCTTTCCAACGTGAGCAAAGAGAGGTTGGATGATTATCAAGGTTGAATGTTATAGTGGTCTAAGGTCTTAAATGGTTGTGTGGTTCTCTCTTTTTAGCTTTGATTATTGTGTTTTGATGGCTAATTTCATAAATACCATTGTCCACTTAAGTGAGACATTCATATTCCCCTTCAATGTGTCAGCATTGTGTCTTATTTCTTCCTCTTAAATGGGGTCCAAAAAGGAGCTTTACAACCATCTCGAGGCCTTAGATAGGGAGATCCTCTTTCACCAAGCTTATTCATTTTATGCATAGAGTGTCTTACATCTTTGATTTCTGGTGTGGTAGCCTCAGAGAACCTACAAGGTATAATTATTAAAAGGAGTAGTCCTCAGACCACACACTCGTTCTTCGCTGATGATTGTCTTATCTTCTTGCAAGCTACTTACACTTATCTCAAGAAGCTAAGAGATTTAATAGCCATATATTGTGAAGCATCTGGGCAAGCTGTAAATTTTCAGAAATCTTCAGCCTTTTTTAGTCCTAATACGCCTTTAAGGCTTTGATGTATTTTTGCCAACATTGTGGGAGTTAGTGGTACGCTTAAACCAGAAAAATATTTGAGCCTTCCCTCGGAGATTGAAAAGAGTAAATTAGGTGTCTTCCAGGAGATAAAAGACAGAACTCTTAATAAGATTGCTTGTTGGAAAGAGAGTTGCTATCTCCTATAGGAAGACAAGTCTTGTTGTAGTCAGTGGCAACTTCAATCCCTACCTATACAATGACTCACTTCAAGCTTCCAGAGGGTTCATTAGATGATTTAAACAAGGTAGGATGTAGGTTCTTATGGGGCTAGAAACAAAATGAGAGGAAACTTCATTGTGTAGGATGGGACTGTCAATGCAAAACTAAGCTATAGGGTGGTCTTGGATTGAGAGATATGAAACTGTAGAATGTGGCTTTGCTTGCAAAAATGGGATGGAATATGTTGAAGAACCTAAACTCTTTATGGGTGAGACTATTTCAGAGTATATATTTTCCTCATGGAATTTTCCTCATGGAGCTTTCACTAGGACAGAATTGGGAAACAATCCTTCATGGCTTGGAGAAGCATTTTGCGAGGTAGAAATAAAGGTATTTTATAATTGTTGGGAATGACAGTTTTGTTCTCATATAGGAGGATCCTTGGATTCTCATGTTGGAGGGTATAGGGTAGACTCTCCAATGCCTCCTAACTGTACTGATTGGAGGGTTTCAGACATCATTACTCTTACTATGCAATGGAATGTTACTAAATTGAGAAGTCTTTTCTTACAAAATGAAGTGGAAGCTATTCTTAGAATCCCACATAGCACTAAAGGTCGTCAAGACCATATTTGTTTGGGCCCTCACTCAAAGGGCATCTTCAAAATTAGATCAGCGTATAGGCTTGAAGCTTCTTTGATGCCCCCTCACTCCAAATCAGCAGTTAGGGTAAGCTCTATCCCCACGGAAGTTTGGAAAATCTTGTGGAACTCAAAAGTTCACCAAAATGTACAAAGGTTTCTTTGGAAAGCTTGTTTGAAAGCTATTGGAGTTATGGCTAACCTCAAACACAGGAACATTGTTTAGTCTGATGTGTGCTCAAGCTGTGGTCAAGTAGTTGAGACTGTGGAGCATGCCCTCTTTGAATCCCCTAGTGCTCAACAAGCATGGTTTGCTTCTTGTGTCACCTTCAGACCTACTGCTACATCTGGTCGGCTTTTGTATAAATGTATTATTGAGTGGGGAAGATCTCCAGGTCTCACAAAGTTGGAGCAACATAGGTTTTTCTCGGCTCATGCTACTATTGTGTGGGAGATTTGGAAGCAGAGAAATGCTAGAGTCTTCAGAGTTTCACTGCCTCCTTCCAATGATTGGATCTCTATAGTAAATAGAAATGTGGAGGAAGCTCTAACATTGATTCTAAAAACTTCAGACTCTCAAACTTCCTAACAACAAGGTATCTCCCATAGTGGTTTCCCTATAGAATCTTATCTTATATACACAGATGTAGCACTTTTGGTGAGGCCAAAAGCCATGGGGTTAGGGTGCATTGTTCTTGATGCCACTAGACAGATCCATCTTGTTGCCTCTCATCACTTGTTCCCTAGCTCTTCTCTTATTGGAAAGGCTTTTACGCTTTGTTTGTCCCTTCAAATTGCTCTTCAAGATGGCCTTAGGCATGTTGTGTGCCATTCAGATTGCATGATTCTTGTTAGAAGCCTAAATGAGGTTGGGTTTCATTCTTCGGTTGAGATTTCATCCATCATTTCAGATGTTTGTTTGTCCCTTCAAATTGCTCTTCAAGATGGCCCTAGGCATGTTGTGTGTCATTCAGATTGCATGATTCTTGTTAGAAGCCTAAATGAGGTTGGGTTTCATTCTCCGGTTGAGATTTCATCCATCATTTCAGATGTTCAAGTTTTACAAACTTGTTTTGAGTCTTGCTTTTTTATTCATGTTAATAGATCCTTGAATGTTGTTGCTCACTCTGTTTTGAAATGGGTAGTTGGTCACCCCCATCGGGGATTTTGGAAGTCCCTATTTCCAAAGGATATTTTAAATCTTGTAATGCAGCTTTCTCACTTGAATGTTCAATAAATTCCCCCATTTTGCGGGTCTTTATCTATATATATATATATATATATGTATGTATCTGAAATTAAAAAGTAGCAAAACCTTGTATAAAAAAAGGGCTCTAAAGTATGAAAAGTACCCGGTTCATTGAAAAAAATAAAAATGAATTGGACATACCATACAACTTTCACCCTATTTCTATTAAAAAAAAAAAAGGAAAAAAAAAACCGAAATTGGTTTTTCAGAACGTTGCCATACAAAGCCTTAGTTTCTTACTACTATTTTATTATACATTTAAATTAATTTTGGCAAATTTTCACAAAATAATAATAATAATAATAATAATAATAAAATAATAATAATAATAATAACAACAATAACAACAACAACAAAAACAACAACAACAACAACAACAATAATAACAATAATAAGAATAGTAATAATAATAGTAATAGTAATAATAATAGTAATAATAATAGTAATAATAATAATAATAATAATAATAATAATAATAATAATAATAATAATAATAATAATAATAATAATAATAATAATAATAATAATAATAATAATAATAATAATAATAATAATAATAATTTTGGCAAATGATAATTTGTTTTGAATTATAAAATATTTTCACTAGAAATGATGAATTGGCTAAATGAAAATCTGTGGCGTTATAACTTTTGAGTTCCAACAAATGATAACATGCCTTGTAACATGATCTAAGTTTAGTTGTAAAATTAATTTTGGGGATGGTTTTGCTTTGTTCCACTCAAATAAATTTTAGAGATGGATTGGGCAACTAGTGGTAGTTGTAAGGGAAAAAAACGAAGGGCATAGAGTATATTATTGGTGTGACTAAGTCTATGTGATGAATATTCTACAACCTCTCAATGGATTGTGGCAAATTGTCGTGCCTCATCAGCACAATTGATAGTTTGATAGTTTATTTATTTATTTAAATAAAAGAAAGCTTCAAAACACCTACTTTTGATTTTCTTATTATCAGTCTCCTATAAGACTTAAACATAAGACTTAAACGCACGACATCCCAATATTTGTTTCTTTATTACTCAACATTTAGCCCCATACATAATTATTGGTGGTATAGCCATCCTACAAAATTTTACTTCGAGTTTTAAATGAATACATTTATCAGACAATATTTCAAACGCACCCATCCCCCCTATTTTAATTCTTTGTGCAACACACTCTCTCTATATGATTAATCAAATAAGTACCTCTTTACTAAAAAAAATATCAAATAAGTACCCAAATTTTCACTTCACTTTTTACACCTATCATTAATTTTCACTTCGCACTCATGCTTTTTTTTCTCCTGTAAATTCACATTCCATCATATTGTTACTGAATTATATACCACATTCTCAGGTTTTGGTTCTAATTATCTTAAAACTTTTTTTTTTTATTCTAAAGTTGATCTTCATAATTTCAACTTTATATTTATTTAATTTATGGTTCATCTATTAAGACAATATCATCAACAATAATGATAAGTAGTGTAAACATGTATGGACTCAAAACTGATTTAATGTAATCCACTATAATTGAGAATTTCACAACCCTTGTGGCCCCATAGTTCTTAGTTCTTACAATACCCACAAGTCATAACTCACAAACTCCTTACACAACACATACATTCCTTTGATACAGATTTAAAAAAAAACCATTTTGAAAACTTCCCATTTCCTTTCTCCATACGCATTACCAATGTAAAGTTCATTTACAAATGAAATCACAAAATGTTAGACAAAAAATCTTGCTTGTAACCTGATAACGTACAAGCCGTTCGACAAAATGTGCCAACGAGATGCACGGCATTCTTATTCGTGTAGAACCAACCAGGTAGCTCACAGTCGCACCCAAAAGCCCAAAATAGAGTAGTGAAAGAAGGATCTCGAGAGCGCTAGTTTATACATAACCGCCGTTAGCCCGAATCACCTGTCCATTAATCCACTCGCCGGCATCGCTGGCCAAGAATCCGACAATCGGAGAAACGTCTTTGGTCTCACCAAGTCGACTCAGAGGGCACTCATCAATCACCCTTTGTATAATCTCTTCGGTCTTCCCTGCAAAGAACATGTCCGTCGCTATAGGACCCGGCGCCACACAATTGGCAGTGATGCCAGTCCCCTTAAGTTCTTTCGCTAATATCTTTATCATCGTCTCGACCGCCGCCTTGGACGCAGCATAAGCTGAATACCCAGGCCTGAGCGCTCCAACCAAGGAGGATGAGAAGCATATAATCCGACCCCCACCGCCGCGAACCAACCGATTTGCTGCTTCCCGACAGCAAAGGAAGGTTCCACGGGTGTTAACGTTGAAGGTGGAGTCGAAGTCTTCGACGGCGGTGTTGGATAGGGTGGGGTATTTGGAGTCGACCACGCCGGCGACGTGGATGAGAATATGAGGTTGGGTTTGGAAGGTCTGCTCGGCGTGGTCGAAGAGGGCTACGACGTGGGCAGGATCGGATACGTCGGCTTGGAAGGAGACGGCCCTTAGATGGTGGGAAGAAGGGGCGGATCTGGGATTGTTGATTTCGGCGGCGAGGAGGTTGGCGTGGGAGGAGCTAGAGCTGGAGGTGTAGTTGAGGACGACTTTTGCGCCCAGGGAGGCAACGTGGTGGGCGACGGCGCGGCCAATCCCCCGGGAGGCGCCGGTGATGATGGCCACTCGGTCTTGAAGGGGCTTCGTTGCTTCAACGGCAGCCATTGCAGGTTCTATCTGAAACAATCTTCAATCAGAAGATGAAGGAAGCATAAGGCATGTATCGTGGCGTGCTGCTTCGGACATTTATTGGGTATTTGGGTGTCGCATGTGGCGTGGGTGTGGCCGTGAAATACTTACGGATTCTCTAGTAAAAGGCCTTTAGGGTGGGTGTGACTGTAAAGCGGATCCCCGTAAAGCATAGTCAACCAGGAGAATAAAGAGAAAGAAATCAAAGGATAGTATGGTAAATGGCTGAGGGTTCTACAAGCAGGTGGCACCGTGGCATTGGTGGAGGAGAGCTTGACAAAACACGGTATTTTACATTGGAGGGCAGCAACATCATTTCATGTAAGTAGAGGGGAGATAGACACATAAGAAAATGGATTAGTTGCTCGTATGATCGCTTGGTCGTACGAGTTAGCATTTAACATCTGTCATTTTGTTTTCAAATATACCATTTTTTATCCTTATAATGGTAGAAGGAAGGATAGGTGTTGGATGCTGACTTATACGACCAAGTGATCGTACAAACAGCAGATCCTATCTTGACATAGAGGTGCTTGTGTATCTTGCCTTCGTGTTATTGATTTTTTTTTTTTTTTTTAATTTCAGAAAAATATCTTTACTAGTCTGGTGCAAACGACACCTAGACATAGGCAAGACGTGAAAAGACCATGCTACCCCTCATCTTGTGCTGAAGATGCTCTCACACACATGTCCTAATTGGTCCGGCTCGTTATTATTGCTCGTGCCAAACGGGCAAGGTTCTCAAGTCCTTTTTTTTTTCAGTGATTTTTAGTGAAGTTTAACATTCAAATTGATCATGGATTTATATTAATGGAAAAAAGAAGCATACACCATCAAAGTGCATATTCCAATAAATGCCCTCTCACATACATGTAAACCTCATGTGAATGATAGCGTTTCTCAAACCCTCATTGACGTGGCATTTAGATTCCTTCTCACACTATTTTCAGGGGTTACTAATAGTGTTCACCTAGCATTTTGAGACCAAGTATCTTTCATATAGAAAGCCAAATGCCCGTGTTAATAATTGTGAGGCTACAAACTTCAATGAGAAAACGCAAACACTAGCATCTCTCTCTCTCTCTCTCTCATATAAACCGACTTCAATAACCTCCTATGTTTTTTATGTCATTGCATCGTACATCATAGGTGTACTTCTTATGCCGCTTTCTCACAAAATCCTTTTTGTTATTTGAATATTGGGAAAAGGATGGGTACACTAGCATTGGAAAATGGATCCCATCAACAGTTATCCCTTTTACTTCCATATAAACTCTCAATCTTCAACTTTTTAATGATAAAAAGTGAGACATATGTTGGATCCTTATTTATACATCCAATTGTATGTACACGCAGATGATCCAATCTTTCACTCTCTCCTCAATATGTGGAAAAGTCTTCCCAAACTTTAAGTATTATATTCTCTCAAAACATCAAAGGGTATTTTCGTAAAAAGGATTTAGTAAATAAATACCCTATTAAGGTAAACCGGCTACCACGACAGTAGGCATTGCCGAAAGTTTCCCAGTTGCAGAAATTTGACTTTACAGTTGTCCGTTGCAGTTAGAAATGTGGGTAAAAGGTCATACTCCAGAGTCTTGGACGCTTACGTAAGTGTTTACGTCTGCAGATCTTTAGGATACGGGATACCCATTAAAGACTGATGAGAGACGGTTTTATATTCTTAAAAAAAAAAAATTAGATTAGCATTTATTAATGGGTGGTGGGATCCTGGGAAATAAGTGAAGAAGCAACCAGCCACGTACAAAATTGAGGGGAATATTCGGATAGGATTGGCCCCACACCCATGGATGGTGGGAAAATAATGGGATTTAGACAGTAAAGCCACCGTTGACCCGAATGACTTGACCGTTGATCCATTCGCCGGCGTCGGAAGCGAGGAAACCGACGATGTGGCCGATATCCTGAGGCTCCCCGAGTCGACCCAAGGGGCAAGCGTCCATCAACCTCTTGATAGTCTCTTCCGTCTTACCGGCGAAGAATAACTCCGTCGCAACGGGGCCTGGGGCGACGCAGTTGGCGGTGATCCCTGTACCCTTGAGCTCCTTGGCCAAGATCTTGGTCATCGTCTCAACCGCAGCCTTTGATGCTGCGTAGGCACCGTATCCAGGAAGCAAAGAACCCACCACTGATGTTGTGATGCAGATGATGCGCCCACCTCCGCCACGGCTCACGCGGTTGGCAGCCTCTCGAGAGCACAAGAAGGCACCTTTGGTGTTGGTGGCGAACGTGGAGTCCCAATCCTCGACGGTGGTGTTGGCTATGTTTGGGTACTTGGGATCCAAGATCCCTGCACAGTTAATCAGGATATGAACCGGGCTGCCAAAGGCTTGTTCAGCCTGGTCGAATAGGGACTTGACCTGAGAAGGGTCCGACACGTCGGCACGAACTGCTATGGCTTGGACGGATTGTGAACCGGAATTGGAGTTGATGTCGGAGGCTATGAGATCTGCTTGGCTGGAGCTATATGCATAATTGATGACCACCTTGGCACCGAGGGATCGAAGGTGGAGAGCGATGGCACGGCCGATACCACGCGAGGCTCCCGTTACTATTGCTACCCGCCCATCCAGAGGTAGCTGAGGATTGCTTGTTCCACTACCGACACTAGCCATGATTGAGACCTTCAATAGAAACAGAGAGAGATGAAGTGATATTGCTGGGTGGCCAAAAGCTTTAAAGGTTGATTTGTTGATACCCTTTTCCTGCAAGCTTCTTACGTATGCCTTTATATCACTCCTCTCATGTGGGTTTTGTTTTTTAATTCATTCATGACCAGTGTGAGTTCATTGACAAAAACTGTCGCATCATAGCTTACGACATGAACAGATATAGCATGGTTGAAAATTAAAACTCGTACTACATAGGACTACATAAGAGAAGAGTCTTCCACCGCTTCTTGGAATTTGAAATGTCAAAAGTGTGGCATCATGGCTTACGACATGAACAGATACAGTATGATTTGATCAGATTGACCGTTGATTGATGAATTGACTTAGATTTAGTGTTTCATAACGAGTTTTCTTATCGTTGTTTAGATGTAATCTTGTTTTTCTACATAGCAAAACATTTTCTTCTTCACCGAGTATGTAGCATACCAACCTCATTAAATCGCTAGACTATGGGAATCTATTATTTATTTATTTTTTGTATTTCTTAGTGTTTGCTTTAACATACTAAGTTATGTGTCATGGGGCATATAGTGGGAATGCTTAAGGAAGTTGTAAAGAGAATATGGAATAGGGTTCTAAATGGGGTGGGGATCTGTAACTTTGTTTTTCAAGTCCTATTTTGGTGGACATCTTAAATTATTGATAGATTGATATCTATTTTTGCTGTTAAACTTTGTTGTTTTAGAAATGGGTAAAGAAAGATGATAAATTAATAAGCTTTAAGTATTCACAGCATCATCAGATTCTAGTTGTTTCTTTCATATGGTTGGCTCAAATCTACAAATTTCTTGGCTTTCACTGATGTGATTCTAAGAGAGATTCTTAATCGGTTGCCAATCAAAACCGTCTTGAGATGGAGGTGTCTATCAAAAGGTGGCTCCACCTTATCTCCACTTCTTTTCTAAACACTTACGTGTATAACTGCCACATAGGACAGTACAAGCTCATCTCCTCATCTCAGAATTTAGCATCGAGGTTTTTAAACTTGGGATTGGCATTGAACTACACCAGAGGGATTTCAGGCATTTTCAACTCTTAGATTGTAATAGTGGATCGGTATTAGATCGATCAAAACCCGGGATTGATCTCAATCAATACTGATCTGTACCGATTTTTAAAACTATGCTTCGTATTGTTTTCAAAATTTATCTTATCAACCATTTTAAACAAAAATAATACAACTTAATTGGGACAGATTAAGGGGCAGGGCAGTGATTTTTGAGACCGAATCAAGTTCACTAATGACAACAATCTCACATGTAACTTTGTTCTACAGATTAATTAATCAAATTAATTAATTAATTAATTATGTGGGTCCCATTCCCATATAACTGCAAATCTTTACGGTTTCTTCCACCTAGTAGGACTCTAGGTTATGGTGATTTCAGGAAATCTTTACGGTTTCATACACCTAGTAGGACTCTCGCTTAAACTTAAAGGCTCTTTATCTCTTTCTACTATTTCACTTTTATCTTCCTTCTTCTCTTAACTCTTGCCGACTTAAAGCATCTTCATTTTCTTCTTTCTGGGGAATCATGAGCAGCAGCAGCAGCAGCAGCGATTCGCCTTTCAGTGATGACATTTTAATGGAGATTCTAATTTGCTTGCCACTCAAATCGGTTATCAGATGCAAGTGTATATCAAAGAGGTGGAACCATCTTATCTCCCAACCTTGCTTCCGTATCTGTTACTACGACAGAATAAGAAGAAGCAGCATTCGCCACTTGCCCTTGGGCTTCTTCCAAACCCCATCATTTGAAATCCTTCCGGGTGCCAAGATTCCACTATTGAAATTCTCGGCAACACCACCATCACCACAAGCAAAAGAAGAAGAAGAAACAGAAGGTGTTGATACTAAAAGTTTGGAATCATCTCAACAAATTCTAAACTTGCTTGGCAACATCATCTGTTCTTCCAATGGCCTTTTTCTATGCAGTCATAATAACCCTAGAAGGACCCATTACATATTCAACCCTCTCACCAAAGAGTGTTACCGACTTCCTCCTCTTCCTCGTAAACAACGGCAATCGATCATGGGTTTCGTCGTCGATAGTACTTCATTATTATCTTCATCAATTCGATACAAAGTGGTAAGTGCAGACATTGGCACTGATAGCCATGGACACACCATTGGGATGGAGACTTTCTCTTCCGAGACGTGCAAATGGAGGCAATCCACAGTATCTATCATTGGGAGTTATAGACCCTTTTGTTGGTACACATCAACCTCATCAACGATAGGAGGAGGCATTCACTGGATGGATTATGAATTTAACAACATTGGAGTGTACCATCCTTTTAAGGAGGATGATGAGCTTGAGATGATTAAACCTCCTCATTCTCTATCTTTCATACCCTGTCTCTTGGGGGAGTCTACTGACGGCCTACTCCAGTTAGCAGCATTCGATTATTTTGGTACCTTCATTAAGGTATGGATTTTTTATTCAAACAAGGAGAAGGAGAATCAACATTGGTCGATGATACATGAGGTCAAAGTCAATTCAATACAAAGAAATTTTGATTCTCAATTCAATATTCCCTATTTAATTCCACTGGCGTTCCATCCGCATAACCCTGAAGCTTTGTTTGTCGCTTGCTCTGGTTACATATTCCTCTTTCACCTCAACGCCACTACTACTCCAAGTTTGGAAAAAGTTCAGTACATCCATAACTACTGTGGTTCCAATGATGGTTACTATGGTGAAATCGTAGCCCAATTTCGACTACATCCATACTTTTTACCACTTTGGCCCATCTCTCCTCACCCACCAACTGTCACAAAGAACAAAGGCCCATCTATCATCACCCAATTGCAGTATATCTTCCGCTCCTATGCATCTTCCTATTATCGTTAAAACTTTATTGTTTTAGGTTTGGGTTTCAATCTCATTTTTTTGTAAAACATATCAGAATAGTTGGAATTGGCTGATCCTAATTGAAGGTTTTGACTCTGATATTCACCATTTGGTTGATAAGATAATAAGATAACTATTTTTTGGTTTTTATGTTCTTCTTTGATTATCAAAAATACATAGAAAAATGAAGAAAACTCACTATTTTGCACAATTGTATAAATTTCTTAACACAAAATCTCCAAACATCTAAGATCATTGAGACCTTTGTTTACGATCCATGATATTTAGCAACCCCTAGTAAATTTAGCACAAAAATCTTCTAGGGAAGACAGTGAGTGATAGTGAGTATCCAACGGCTGGGATCACTACCAGCCACAAAAGATTTGAACCCATAAATTTATGGAATAAATTCTTAGAATCATGGAGGGAGGATTATTTATGTTGAACTGGATATAATCATGTGGGTATGGTTGTCAAAATTTATGTCATTATCCATTACAGATAAAAATGAACACCACTTGTTGTTCACTCAAAATTTCAAGACCCTACACAGTGGTTAGTTTTGGAAATTAGAATCATACCAGATCATAATCTCGGTTAAGAAATCATTAGAGTTTTTTATTTTTATTTTTTTGGTAAAGAAAATCAAGTGAGTGAAAAGTGGTTATGTTGATGCATTCATGTTATTCTGAAGATTATCAAAAGATTAGAAATCATTTCTGGTGAGAATTGCTAGTGTTACTGGCTTTCGCAGGAGCAACTTTTTTCAAAGCACCCAAACATGATGAGGGGGAGAGAGAGAGAGAGAGAGAGAGAGAGAGAGAGAGAGAGAGAGAGAGAGAGAGAGAGAGAGAGAGGGTCTATAAAATGAAAATCAACATGATCCTAAATAGATAGGATCTTATAAAAAGACATGAACCAAAATGAACCAATTGAAAACATAAGATAAAAAATCAATAGATGGTGGATCATATGATTATGACTTATGAAGACATACTAATTTTAACAAGTGGCCTATCAAGATAGTGCAAAACTATATATTAAATTATCAGAATGCCAGATCATTAGCTCACGTGGCTGAGAAGTGGGTGTATTAGAAAGGGTTCCTATTATAAGCGTAAGGCATGAAAACCTATTACTAATTGAGATACATGATAATCTTAAAATTATGTATTTCACAAACTTAATACTAAATAATAATAACAATAATAATAATAATAATAATAATAATAATAATAATAATAATAATAATAATAATAATAATAATAATAATAATAATAATAATAAAAAGAAGTAGAAGAGGTGGAACCAACTTATCTCTAGCCCTTGTTTCTGTAAAGAGTTACGGTGGCGGAGATTTCTTGTTCAATGATATCATTCTAACGGAGATACTAATTCGCTTGCCACACAAATCGGTTTTCAGATCAAAGTGTGTATCAAAGAGGTGGCGCCACCTTATCTCCAACCCTTGTTTCCATGACACTTAAGCTATGTTTGGTAGCCAAGAGAAGAAAAGAAAAGAAAAACAAATCAAAGAGAAGAAAAGAGAAGAAAATAGAAGAAATGGTGAGAAAATAAAAAGAGTATGTATGTTTGATTACCAAGAGAAGAGAAAAAAAGAAAAGAAAAGAAAAAAATATTAAAAAAATTGAATTTTAAGAGAGAGATAGACATATAGGAAATCATTGTGTAATCATTCATTTTTTGTCTCATTATGTTTTCATATATTTCTCATGTTTTCTTGTGTTTTTGGCAAGAAAATTTCCCAAGGGGAATTTTGAATTTGAAAAGGGGAATCTTCTCATGGGTGAAGATATACCAAGTGCAAAGAAAAATTCATAATCCAAGGAAAAAAGTACAAAGATTGTACTTTTTTTTTTCTTCTCTTGGCTACCAAACACAGCCTTATGGATGTGGTGCAAATTTCTATTGTAATGATTACATTCTAAGAGAGATTTTAATTCGCTTGCCACTCAAATCGGTTTTCATATCCTTGTGCGGATCAAAAAGGTGGTACGTCCTTATTTCGGACCATCTTTTCTATTTCAGTTATCAGGACCGTAGATTAAACACCCCTTTAACGTCGATGCAGCCGCTTGATCCTTTTCAAACCCCTGTTATTTGAAACATACCATTTAAATACTGGGAGACACCACCACCACCACCACGATTTTTGTAAGGGAAAAGGTTGGGCACATTGCTAGTTTTTTTTTTGAAGTTTTGATTCAACCAATAGAAGAGCTGGGACAAGAAGGGCAGGGATACTTTTCCATGAGAGGAGAGAGGTGGACATAGTGCTACTCTTCTTTTTTTTTTTTTTTTTTTTTTTTTTTTTCATCTTAACTTACTGGTAGATTGATCCTTGCGCTCTGTATCTTTCTGTTGATGAAATTTGATATATAAAGTGTCATAATTGAAAAAGTAAGAATAAGATACATGATTTTTGTATGTTTTCTTTTGATTACCAAAAAACATAGGAAATTGAAGAAAACTCACTGTTTTGCCCTCATCTTAATATATTCCCCATCTTCAAATTCAACTTTCACCTTGTCTGGTTGATGATTCTAAGTGATTTGAGTCAGATTTGATTTAAACTGATCTAATGCCCAACTCAGGGTTTTAGAATTTTGTTCCTCAATCCCCCTCCCCCAATTCCTTTTAACATCCCTTTTTTGCTAGTAATTTCCTTTTTCTCCTTATAAGATATTGTAATTCATCAAAGCAAAAGAGTAACAAAAAGGGAAAATGAGAAACACATAATTCAGTCCCTGATCAAAGAATAAAACCCATCAGTGAATGCATCAACCGGCACTCCATTACTTGGGAAGAAATAAAACCTGCAAATCCCATTAAAGACATTTATGTTTCCTTTCCTCATAATGAGGCAATTGGTGGCAATTTTTCTTTTCTTGTAAGTTCATTACCAATTGGCACCACCTAATCGTATTAGGGGTTCCGATTCTACATTAGGGGAAAAGGTTTTTTTTACCCAAAATTCCTGTAACTCACTCACAACAAAGTTGGCCTCAGATCATGTATGTCCCCTTCTTTGAACCAAATGGGTGATAGAGAGATAAGAAAATACAAGAAATAAGTATGGCATCCAAATACTATCAACTTCTGGCTGCGGAGGGTTCAGAAATATTTGTTCCAATATGGTCTTTCATAGAGGTCCTCATGTACCCAATGATAATTCTTGGTGCTGTCCCACTTTGGCCCCTCTCTCCACACCCAAGTTTAACAAAGAGCATCCAAATCCTCTCCAATTCAATGTGCCAGTGTCCATGGAGGGATGGGGCACAAGGGTATGTGCCCGAATGCTGTCAACTGTTTGATGCGCATTGACAACTGGAAAAGATCTGGATTAAGATAAAAGGCCCATCTCTCCTCGCCCAATTGGCAGATATCTTGCATAGAACCATCTAGCTATAGGATTGGATTTCGCATCATTTTCAAATCAGATCAGAACAAGTGGAATTGATTGATTAAAGGTTAAAAAAAATCACTCTTTTTCTTAAACCTGCAAATTTCTTGGCATAAAATCTCTAAACATCTAATATCTTTGAGATCTATCCTCATCTCCAATTTAATTTTCACCCTCCATGAAAATTGCCCAATTAATTCTTTACTTAAAATCAAGAGGGGGTTATTTATTATGATCCATGATATATAGCAATTCCTAGTAAATTTCTAGAATAAATTCTCTGAATCATGGAGGAGGATAATCTGTGCAAAAGTTAATATAATCATCTGGTTATAGTTGCCAAAATTGTTATTTATTATGATCCATGATATATAGCAATCCCTAGTAAATTTCTAGAATAAATTCTCTGAATCATGGAGGAGGATTATCTATGCAAAACTTAATATAATCATCTGGTTATAGTTGTCAAAATTTATGCCATTATCCATTGCAGACAAAAAGAATAGCGCTTGATCTTCATTCAGAATTCCAATAATATATTTATCCACTTGACTAATGAATAACTGAATTTAGAAGAGGTAGTATTAAAGTAGTTCATGAAAAAAGGTAGTTCAAGTCACCACTTCCCCAAGTTTGCATATGACTTGCTTCAAACTAATCACAGAGGTGCTCTCACACTTTTTAAGCTAATTTTTTATCAAACTAAACCGGAAATTAATCCTTGGGAATGAGAGTGCAAATAGAGAATACATAATGTTTTGATGTATAGGCACAAACAAATACAACGTGATTCACATTTCGCGGTGTAAACACCTTTATAATGAGGGGAGTGGGGTAAAGAATGAACAGTCCTCGAATCAGAGATACTTGGTCTTCGAAAGAAGAAACCATTAAGATGGATACTTTTCTCCTTAGAGACGAGCAAATGGACACAATCCACAGTGGCTGTCACTGGAAATTGCTCTCATAGGTGCTTATACCCATCAACATTGATCCACGTCACCATCGTGATAAAAGGGGCCATTCACTGGTTGAGTTATGATTATTCCAACATTGGAGTCTATGATCCGTATCAGAAGCATCATCATCATCTTTTGGAGATGATCAGAACTCCTCCATCCATCTACGACCGATGCTGTGTGCTAGGGGAGTCTACTGATGGCCTACTTCAGCTTGCAATGATTCATGGTTCTCAGATTAAGGTATGGGTTTCCATTCAAAAAAGGAGGAAATGGGAATGGTCATTGATAAATGAGCTGCCACTCAATCCGCTACCACCATCTTATACCAGCGAATATAGGTCTCTAGTAGCGTTCCATCCTCATAACCCCAAAGCTGTATTTATGGATTGCTATGGCCAAATCTTCCTCTATCACTTCAACGCCACTATTACCCCAAGATTTGAAAAAGTTCATAACCTTAGGTGTGTCTTCCAATACGTCTCAGTTCAACTACACCCATACTTTTTCCCACTTTCGCCCATCTCTCCTTACCCAACTGTCACATTGATAAAAGACCCTAATCAAGGTTTTAAAAAGTGGAATCAGGTATCAAATCCGCCACCACCAAAATCTGTCAAAATTGGCAATAAACAGGGCAGAATTGGCAGGTGGGAATCGACCAAAAATCATCCAGATCGACTAATATGACCCTAGTCTTTGATCAAGTTTTATTATTATTATTATTATTATTATTATTATTATTATTATTATTATTATTATTATTTGTATGGCTGGCATCTTATATTATTGGTAGATTGATCTTTGCACTCTTATGTAATTCTTTATATTTCATTATTATTTTGGAGGTCATCTTGTATTATTGGTAGATTGGTCATTGTCTCCTATATATATATATATATATATATATGTATATATATATATATATCATACTACTATATAAAAGTACGTATTCCCTGTCTTTGGTATACTTTTTCAAAATGACTAAAAAATCATTTATATCTATCAAAAAAAATTCCCAAATGACCTAAAAACACCCGAAAAAATTCCCCAAATGACCAAAATCCTCTCAAAATTGAATATGAAACAAATATCATAATAAACTCTCTATAATTCTTTCTCTCTCTAAACGTAGACGAGAAAGGGGGAGAGTGGAGTATAAAAAAGACATATAAGTACAAACCCTAAACCCACTCATCCTCTCACCCTTAAAAATGGAAGATTAATCAAATAATAATAATAAACTCTATAATTCTCACTCTCTCCTTCTTTAAATGTGGAGGAGAAAGGGGAAGAGTGGAGAGAGAAATAGAGAGAATTATGGTGAATGGGGATGGAATGAACAATTATGGAGAGAGATATACCAACAAAAAAAGAAGTTAATAATAATAAACTCTCCATAATTCTTTATTTCTCTCTCTCTCTCTCTCTCTCTCTCTCTCTCTCTCTCTCTCTCTCTAAACATGTAGGAGAATGGAGAGAGTAATAATTAATTATAATTATTAATTAATTAAATATTAAAAATGACTAAAAAAAGCATATAATATTCTTCTCTATCTCTCTCTCTCAACGTGGAGGAGAAAAGGGAAGAGTGGAGTATTAAAAAGGCATATAATTATAATTATTAACTATTAAAAAGTCATATAATTATAAACCAAACAAATGCACTATTATTCCTCCTTAAATCTCTCTCTCTCTCGCTCATCGTCTTTGGAAAAAACGTGGAGCACAATGGGAGGAGATTATATATAAAGACAATAAATAATTATGGAGACATTAAAAAGGTAAGTATGGAGAGAGATACCCAAAAAAAATGGCTCATAAAATCTCTCTTCCATTCCTTATAAAATCTAAATTTGGAGGAAGGGGTATATTCTCTCTATAATTCTCTTTCTCTCACTCATCTCTCTAAACGTGGAGGAGAGAGGGGTGGAGTAATCATTAATTATAATTATTACATATTAAAGGGATAAAAAAAATAACCACAAAATTATAGTATGGAGAATTATGGAGAGATTTATTGCACTATTATAATTATAAACCAAACAAATGCACTATTATTCCTCCTTAAATCTCTCTCTCTCTCTCACACACACATACACTCATCCTTTTTGAAAAAAAACATTGAGCACAATAGGGGGAGATTCTCCAGAGAATTATGGAGAATAGGGAGGGAATAAATAATTATGAAAATATTAAAAAGGTAAATATGTTGAAAGATATACCAAAAAAAAAAAAAAAAAAACTCCTAAAATCTCTCCTTCCATCCCTTACAAAATCTAAACGTGGAGGAAGGGGTATTTTCTCTCACTCATCTCTCTGAACATGGAGGAGAAAATGGTGGAGTAATCATTAATTAAAATTATTACGTATTAAATGGATAAAAAAATAGCCACAAAATTATAGTCACATACTTATGGATAGATTTATTGCATAAAAACGGTATATTTCAATCAACTTTCATTGACTTTACAAGTTTTTATGCAATAGAATCATTCCTTATATATACCACAGACAGGACAAAAAATCAACTACAATATCCCACGATTCCTCAATTTTCTGTCTCTTACAACAATAGTTCAGAATATTTCAAATTCCTATTTCTTTTTCTATTACAGTAGCACAAAAGTTCTCAACTTCAGTTTCTTTTTCTCTCAGATCACTGGCACTGGATTTTTCAATTTCAGATACTCCACATCCACAAGGTAGTATAATTCATTTAATCTGCAAGATAGAGCTCAGGTGGAGAAGTTATTGCACTATATTATAGAAAAATCTCCAGAGGATGCGGAAAGCAAGCATGTTTTCATGTCCACCGCTTTGACTTGATCAGAGATTGGTTTTTTCTTAATCAGTCTCCATGGTTTGAAATATTATGGTTTTTTAATATTATTGTTATATGCTATGAGAGAATTATTTGTGAAATTGATGCCATTCTCAAGACCTCCGTAGAGGAAGACGAGACATATGTTTTTTATGTTTTATGTTCCCATCTCCTTTCTATTATGGGAATTGCACTATTTAGTCTATGGATTTTCTTTCTTGTATTCAGAATAATTAAGTTTAATTTTGTTTTTAGAAAGTACAAACTTTGAAAAATTAGCACACCAAGCTTTTCAGAACTTACTTCAAATGGATTGACCCAATAATCTTATCTTAAGAAAATGTTTAATTAAGAGACTATCACCACGTGCATTTGCACGTGTATTTTTGCTAGTATATATATATATATCCTTATTTTGTTATCATTATCTTGGTGAACATCTTACAGCACTGGTAGAATAGGTCATTGCATTACTAGGTAGAATAAATATCAAGTGGACTTCTCCTAATACGTCATTGAAAGTAACTCCCCAAGGCCAAGGGTTCCTCTCTGATTGAAGCAATCAATCCGCCCTCTTAACAACATCGGTCCATATTTGTCTTCCTTTTATTCCTCGAGCCTCGATTTCTTGGTTTGAACTTGTATAACCAAAATTGATAGACATTTAAGAAAAAAAAAATATTGGAATAAAAACATTCTAAAATATATTTTTTTTATTAAAATATTATATAAAATGCGATTTTTATTACGAAGGAATTCAAAAATATTAAAAAACTATAAAATCCATGAAATTCTGTACCTTATTAACTTTAAGATAGAAAACAAAATATAGTTTTTTTTTCTTTTAGGTAAAAGATTTGCATCGCTAGTTGAAATTTGAAATTGCATGTGGGCACCCCTTCTTGAGACCAAGATTTCGTACCAACCCTTGGTAAAATGTCTTATATAACCCCCTCCCCCTCCCCCTCCCCCTCCCTCCACAATTTTAGTGTGTCCTTCTAATACCCCGCTCATGGGCAGTGGAGGGAATCTTCCTCCCATTTTTTTTTTAATCACTATGTATTTAAAAAATAGTGAATAATCGGAATCAATAAGAATTGGCCAAGTTGAGCCTAAACCATTGAAATAAAACCCTACACTCTATATCCGAAACCCTAAACCATGACCCTTCTCTAAACTAATGTGCCTTAACCAAGATCTCAAGTGTTGGATATGTATGTCCATCAAACCCGGCTTTTTAACAAGACTGTTTAATTTTATTTATGCATGTCATTTATTTATTGATTGTAAGTTGTTCCATGGTTTTCAACCAAAATTATTCTCACCTAGGAATAGGACCAGACATCCTATTTGTATGGTCGTTACATCTTATGTTACCAAATATGTGATTCTGGTACATAAATGTAAGTACACATACTATGTGTGTATAGAAAATTTTTTGTAATAATCTTGCATGTATTACTGTCAGTTGAGTGAGGATGAGATTCGTATCCGTCACTTGACCTTTGACTTAAGATATCCTATTTGTTGCAGTGTTGTATCACGTGTTTTATTAAGCCAATTGTTGACATCCAATGGATTATATATCGGTATGCTAGACACTTGTCCCCACATTGATAATGAAAGAGATCATCAATATGGGATCCACTGCCCTTAATTAGGGAATATCAAGGAGAGCGAAAGTCTATGCTTGATAGGACATAAATATGGTACCAGTGCTGATTTTGTAAATTGTTTGCAAATTTATTTTAAGATGAAAAATAATATTTTTATATATTAAATTTTATTTGAAATATTTTTCAGCATTCGATCATATTCACAGAATCTCTGAACCAGGCATGTACAATGAGTTGGGGTTAGGTAATATTGAATTATATGCCCTATAGCTCATTTTGGGATATTGAAAAAGCAGAAGGTTTTATATGCAAATTAAAGAGTTAATATTGTATGACAAGATTTAGGAATATTAAATAATTAATTATCTTTTTATTTATAGTAGTGGATAAAATATAATTTGATTATATTTATCACCCATAATAAAAAAGATAGAAATCCTTTTTAGATTCTACATTTTCCTACTGTAAAAGCAAAGTAGCTGTTCAATTTTGGAAATTGTTTTCTACCACCAAGATTTGGCTTTCTTTGTTTAGGAAACAAAAATTTAACCAAAAAGAGAAAATCTTAAAAAAGATTTTATTATATAAATTATAAGGGACAACGGAGAAAGGGATTTAGTTTTTGGAACTTCCTCTCTTCTCTCCCATGTTTTCTCTTTCACTTCATTTTCTCCTTTATGAGTGAGTGTGTGTGAAGAAGAAAACTTTAATGGTGGATTGTTTTTCTCCAATTGAACATGGATCATAATTTCAAAATGCTGAGACCGATCCCTACAATTGCTCAAGTGTGGAAGAACTATTATCTAGAGGACAAACTTCAATTGCGATTATAAGGTAAATTGTTTTCATTCCGATGTGATTAATTTTTATACAGTGATTTTGAACGCAAGAGATCCCAATCCAATCTCTTTCGCTGCACAGGATTTTCACCAACAAGATCAGAGAAGATTCAATTGGAGTTTCACGATCAAAGAATCCATTTCCTAGGTCATCATTGGTCAACGAGAAATTTTGTTAGGTCACCATGAAAAATTAAAAAAATCCTAATTCTAAATAACCTAATTTTGAAATGAATCCAATGACATTGAAATCAAGTCAATCGGAGTTCCACGACAAAAGATTTTATTTCGAGTACCATTATAGTTGACAAGAAATTTGTGAAAGAAATCTAGAAACATAGTAATAAACATTTATCATTATTAATGGGAAAATTATCTTGTACTACCCCTATTTTTAAACCTTATTTTAAAAAAATATCTAACGTATCCCTAAATCCTAACACCATTAGTTCAAAAATGAAAAAAAAAAAAAAATCCTTTTGACCCTATTATGTCAATCTATATACAATCCATTCTCATCATTTTCTACTCTTTTTACTTTCAGATTTCCTCAACCATTTAACCCTAAAAGTAAAATTCATGAAACACCATACATAAATTTATTATAGAGAACAAAATATTGTTTTTTCTTACTTTATGTATTTTAAAAAATAGTGAATAATTGGAATTAACAAGAATTGACCAAGTCTATTCTAAACCGTATAAAGAAAACCCTAAACCCCATATCATATACCCCAAACCTTGAACTTTAAACCCATCCCTAAACTAATGTACTTCAACCAGGTCTCAGAACCCTAAAATTTTGAATATATATCCTACGTCTAAACAACTAAACAACATAGTTTTGAATGGGAGATTCAATGACACTAAACTAATATCAATTAGAATTTCACGACAAAAAATATTCTATTGTTATATGAGGAGTTGAAAACGCCTCAATCATATCATGTACTTGATCTAATTGATTTTAATTCAATGACACTAAAATCATATCAATTAGAATTTCCGTATAAAATATATGAGGAGTTCTAATTGATATGATTTTAGAACTTCTTTCCATATGGTTTATAGGGAAAAGTCTTTGTGTGCATGAGGAGTTGAAAGCGCCTAGACACGTTCTCTGTTGATAGGCCTATCCTATGCGTCATTGCTGACTCTCAGAGAACCCTTTCCCTAGTTTATAATAGCTAGTTAGCCCTACTTGCATTGGATACGATCAAGTACATTTTAAACAAAAGGATTTAACTCGACTTTGAAAACTATACAAAGTAGTCTCCGAATATTTATCATTAAAAAAAAAAAATCCGAATAATTTGATGTTTGATTTTTATTTTTTTTTGGTATAAATATTGAACCATTGATGGACAAATTAATTAGTTCTCATCTAACCCCTTTATTTAGGGGGTTTTTAATGGGGTGGGAGAGTTGTACTTATTTTCCATAAGCATAGTAAAATCGTATAATGGGGTGAGAAATACTTTAGACAACATTAGGATATAACATTTATTGTCTGCTGATGTGGAACTTTATGGGGTGGGAAGTCATTATAATTAATGACTCTCTTTCTTCATTCCTTTGTTTTCTCTATCCAACAGTTATGTGCTAACCAAACAAAGTTGGAGTGAGAAAGTCCAACTTTCCTCCAATTTTACTGTCACTGTCTTTAACCTCACCAACATGCGGGACTCAGCAGTCAGACATTCTCACCCCAAACTCCCCTCTCAATAAATGGGGGCCTAAAGATTTATACACCAATAACTCCTTAGTGCTTAGTGATTCCTTACTAAACCCCTTTAAAATATATATATATATATATGGATACTCTCTAAAAATAGAATAATACTTAACAGAATCGTACTAGAGGTTCCAATTCTACATTAAGGGAAAAGTTGTTTTAACCAAAAATCCTTGGTGCTGTCCCAGTTTGGAACCTCTCTCTGCATCCAAGTTTAACGAAGAGCAACCAAATCCTCTCCAATGCGTTAGTGCACGTCGGACAGATGAGTGTACGTGCCTAGATGCTGTCAATTGTTCGATGCAAACTAATACAATGGCGTGCTGGAGAGCTTCCGGATCAAGATAAAAGGTCCATCTCTCCTCACCTAATTGGCAGACTTCTTGCATAGAGGTATCTTGCTAAATTTCATTCTCATAGGATTGGATTTCGCATCAGAATTTCAAATCAGATCAGAATAAGTGGAATTGTCTGATACTAATGAAAGGCCGACTCTGTTTCACCAATTCGGTCCAAAAGGTTATAGGATATCTACTTTGAGATCTATCCTCATCTCCAGTTCATTTTTCATCCTCCATGAAAATTGCCCAATTAGTTATTTACTGAAAATCAAGAGGGGTTATTATGATCCATGATCTATAGCAATCCTTAGTAAATTTCTAGAATAAATTCTTAGAATCATGGAGGAGAATTGTGTAAACAAAACTTAATATAATCATCAGGGTATTGTTGTCAAAATTGATCCATAATCCATTGAAGACAAAAAGAATACGACTTGGTTGGTCTTTAAGCGCAGTGAACAAGAATATCACAAACCCCTGGTTGGTCTTTAAGCGCAGTGACCGTGCCATCAGATAGCAAGCCCAGCCTTTTAAAAAACTAACAAAGTGGCAATATCACCTCATGGGCTGTGATGGGTTTTATACAAAGCAGCAAACCAAACAATCCTTCTTAATGTCAATCATCGACATAAAATCAAGAGAGATAGAGAAAGCTGGTGTGATTTCTAGTCTTTCACACATTGTTTGTTTATGTTTTTTATTATCTTTTGCATCATTTTAAGATTACGTTTCTACAAGAATTTTATCAAAGAAAAAAGAACATATGGGAAAGAACATTTCAATCATGACGAACCCATTTGAATCATGAGAGAAAGATCATAAAATGCCAAATGAGTTAGGATCTCATTGAAACCCAATTACGATGGGATTCCCTTAGGAGTACAATCGAAAGTAGGTAGTAACAAAATTTTCGAATAATTTGAGGGTTAAACGACAGATTACTTAGTCATAATAATTAATTAATTATGTCTAACTGCAAATCTTTAGCCTATAGAGATTTTAGGAATTCTGCATACTACAATCTTTCTCCTTACAAAACTTAATCTCTCTCTCCCTCTCTTCTTTTGAGTTTGATCACCGATCTATGTCTCACTCTTGTTACTATGATGCCCTAGCATGTCCCTTCATTGGCCGCTCGCTAATGCAAGCCATATGATTGGATTTCGTTTTTCTTCCCTTATAGTTTGAGAAAAAATTGGGTATGCTGCCGGTATATCATAAGTTAGCATTCACGTTCTCTTTCTCTTCCCTCTCAAGAATTCTACGGACTATAGACTCTTAATAAACTACATCTCTCTAACGACTATAGACTCTTAATAAACTACATTTCTCTCCAACGGATGTGGATTAGATTCTCGTACAATCCACATAGATGGAATCCACAACAGAGTTGATTGTCAAGTGGATTCCATTTGTGCACGAGAGATTCTAGATGACTTGATCCGCTTTCCTCTCAAACGTCTCTCGCCTGCTCCGTTTCTTTCACTCTGCCAGTTTAGAGAATCTCTTTGGTTGATACGATTTCCTCTCTCATTAATTGTCTCCAATCTTATGAATAGAGAAGAGGTGTTGGCTTCATCGTTAGCTATCAAATCCAAATCCTGAATGATGAGCAGTAGTGGAGACAATGACCCATTTTTGGGTTGCAGTGATGATATTCTAACAGAGATTCTAATTCGCTTATCACTCAGATTGGTCTACATATGCAAGCGTGTCTCAAAGAGGTGGTACCACCTTCTCTCCCACCCTCGTTTCCATTACAGTTAGCAAAGAAGCAGCAGCAGCGGCCGTCGCCTCTTGGGTTTTGTCCAAATCCCACCAGTGACATTTTCAGCAGCCAAAGAAGAAGGTGAAGATCATATTATCATCAGTAGGTTGGAGTCATTTGATCAACAAATTAAAAACTCCCTAGGCAACATTATCTGCTCTTCCAATGGCCTTATTCTATACGGTCTTCAAAACCCTAGGACGACCACCACCATCTGCTATATCATATTCAACCGTCACCAAAGAGTCTTATAGACTTCCTCCTCATAAGAATCAGCAATCGTTTAGGCAATCGATCCTGGGTTTCGTTGTCAATACTTCTTCATCATCAACCCTGTCACCAAAGAGTCATATAGACTTTCTCCTCAGAGACGGGCAAATGGACGCAATCCACTGTGGCTGTCACTAAAATTGGCTCTCGACGCTACCCATCAACATTGATTCGCGTCACCACAGTGATACGAGGAGCCATTCACTGGTTGACTTATGATAATTCCAATATTAGTCTATGATCCGTATCAGAAAGGCTATCATGATCATCTGGAAATAAGTGAAACTCATGCATTCGTCTACAATCGACGATCCTATGTGATAGGTGAGTCTACTGATGGCCTACTTCAGCTTGCAACGCTTCGTGGTTCTCAGATTAAGGTATGGGTCTGCATTCAAAAAACGGAGGAAACCGCATTGGTCGTTGATAAATGAGCTGCAACTCGATCCACTACCATCATCTTATCCTAGCATATATAAATCTATAGTAGCGTTCCATCCTCATAACCCTGAAGCTGTATTTATGAATTTCTATGGTCACAACTTCCTCTATCACTTCAACGCCAATACTACTCCAAGATTCGAAAGAATTCAGCACCATGGCCGTGTCTTCAAATTCGTCACAGTTCAACTACATCCCTACTTTTCCCCACCTTGGCCCATCTCTCCTTAACCAGCTACCACATTGATAAAAGGCTATAGTCAAGGTTTTAGAAAACGGAATCGGGGATCAAATCCGCCACCGCCGGAATCTGTCAAAATTGGCAATAAACAGAGCAGAATCGGCGGGCAGAAATCGAGCAGAAGCATCCAAACCGACTAATCTTACCCTAGTCTCTGATCAATTTGCCCTTTTTATTATTATTTCTATGGTGGGCTCTTTTGTTTTTTGGTAATGTATGGTGGGCTCTTATGTTATTAGTAAATTGATCTTTGAAATCCTCTGTAATTGATCCTGGCGCTCCTCTAAATATATTTCTTAATTTTTTATTACTGTTTGGTGATTGTTCCATTTGATGGATTGGTAGATTACATAGTTCAGAATAAATGAAACGTTTTGATTATACAAAATTCAGCAGATTCAAGCAGTACTGGATCAGACCATTCCAAAATCCAAATAAGAAGCATATAGTATCAACCTGCCATTAAGTTTCACTTTCAAATCCGAAAAGAAAAGTACCCAGAGAGAGAGAGAGAGAGAGAGAGTGAGTTTTCCACTCACAGAGCGAGCTTTGTGGCAGTTCTCGGGCATATTGTCAATCCTTGGCAGTGTTTCTTCCGGTGAAGAAAAAGTGAAGTAAGGGAGCTATGAAGGGACCATGAAAGGATTAGTCTTTTGCCCAGAAACCACAATTTAGTTTAGGATGGAAATTATCGTCTGGGACTTTATGAAAGGGTAGAATAAGCCCTAGAAGTCCGAGGTGTTATGGTCATTGGAAGAAGAGAAGCTGAGAGCAGAGCTTTCTCCTATTTTCGTTCAGACTTCAGAGCTTCAGGGCTCAATCGCCTTCAAAGATAAAGAGAAATACTGAAGTCGCAGTCTTAGGTATACGATTTTCACAAATAAAAGAAAATGAACACGCGTTTAGGAAATGCGGTTTTAGTGAATAAGTTAAAGGGGGACTGATGAAGTGGGCGAATCACCTTTGCCGCTGAAACTTGAAAGTTGAAATGCGACCATTACCTATTACTTGCTTCGAAGTGGTCCAAGTCCGAAAAAACGAGAAAACGAAGGAACCCTAGAAGGCTAGAATTTAAGAGTTTCAGAGTCAAAATGGCGATTGCTAGAACTGGAGCCTACGTGGATGATTACATACAGTGTAGGATTCCATGAATTGTAATCCCTTTTTACCTGAAGCTCTTGATTCTATCTATTGATTTATTTATTTGTTTTTGAATCCGTAGATTCAAGCACGTTACCAGCTGAGCTGCGGAGGCTTCTGAACACAATGAGAGAGCTCGACGAGAGATCCCTAGGTAGGATTCTTGCTCAGATTACCTTTGGCTTTGGTTTTCCTCAATACCCAGTTCGTAATTTATTCAGTTTTTGAAGTTTCTTAGAGCAAATTCTACTATATTCGTTTTTATTTATCTAACGTTCCCAGTTTATTTTCCATTTTTTATGTCTCTGAAGTATAATTTTTCCACTTTCCCCTCTCCCTCTCTCTCTCTCTCTCTCTCTCTCTCTCTCTCTTCCGAAGCCATGATAAATCAGACAAGAGAGCAGACAAATTACTGCTTGGGATTGCCTTCCCAAAGCTCAAGAAAAGGGAACCACGATGAGGACGAAACGTTTGAGAAGATTCAAAAGGATATCGAGGCAAACCAGGAGAGTTCCTTGAACCTCTGCACCGAGAAGGTCCTGCTAGCGCAACAAGCTTATGACCTGGTGTGTCCCTTTCCTTTATTTACTTTATGCTTCTGCTAGAATCTTGATCCTTGCTTGAATTGCTTGTTATATGTCCTCGCACTCATTTTGACTGCATTTTGATTGCTATAATGAATGATATGTTTAACCATTTGGTGCTTGTGGCACATTAGGTTATGCAGTTTCATTGGAATCAAGCTTTCTCTTTTATCTGATGATATGGTATTTAACTCCTGCATCAATTGTATGAAGAGACTGATAGGCTAACCAGACAATGATGCATAGGCTATAACCTAAACCATAATTGAAATCTACTCAAGATACTTTAAATGGTGGTTTATGATTGCATTTGGTGTTTTGATAAAAAAAATAAAATTGGATAGGACATTATTTTGATTTGGTAGGAGTACTAGCATAAGAAGATTATTTTTAAGACAATGTGAAGTCACTAGTAATTTAAGCTACATTCTACAGTCACGACCATTGAACCTTCTTGCTCTAGTTAGCTGGGAAATGCTGCTGAGTTCATTCTTCTAACTGAAATATTCTTACTCCAAATCTTTTCGAACATGAGGAACTCTTCTCCAATCCCACAGAAAATGGACTACATATATTGGAATTTTTCCTAGTCTTAAGAGTCCATGTTTTTTCTTTTCAAACATGAGGAACCCTTATCCGGCCCCACAGACAATGGACTACACATATGTCAAAAAAATTTCCAAGTCTTAGACAGAGTCTGTGTTTCCTGATATGATTCTGAGAATCTAGCTTGAAATCTCTCAGATTTTGCAAACCCTTGCAGATAGATAGCCATATGAAACGGCTTGATGAAGATCTCAACAACTTTGCAGATGATCTAAAACAAGGTATGATATAACCTGAATTATTTGATATTAACATTGTTTCTTACTGTCATCAGTTTTCGATTTTGAACCATCAAAGAATATTTAATGGGTTTGAGAAATCCTCTATTCAATAATGCCATGACTCGTGAATTCCTATGCTGATGGGGATTTGTCTGTGCACACTTTTTTGGTGTTGTTCATATGGTGATTTGTCTTCTGAGTTACCTTGAAATATATTTCTTATAATGCAAATGCTTGGCATTTCAAAAGAAGGGAGCAATGGGGCAGCACCTTTGTTAAAAGCCAATCTATTTTAATGATACCATTGGGCCTAGATCAGACAGCTTTAAAGCAAAGTAGCTCTACAGATTCTCCAATTTTCTGTGAAAATGTAAAAAAGTGGCCATGATCTCTGGAGTGTGGGAAAACTGGAGAACCTAGTATGGAAGAAAAAAATGTAAATATGATCTCATGTATCATGGGGGAAAATAAGGAATTAAAATTGCAGCAGACTGACTACTTATGGTCTTGATACTATCGGAAGAATCTATTGTTCTCTGAGTGAACTTTCGTTATTGGACATTTTGAGGGAAGATTGGGTTCTTTCTCAATTTCAAAAATATGATTTGCTTAGTCTTTTGGGGGGGGGGGGGTAAAGCCTCTGTTTTCCTCTTCACACAGACTGTTTTAACCCTGTTTACATAACATAAAATTCTGGCGATGGAGGGCCGGTAGGGGTAGGGAAGAAATCCCTGAGATGGGTTTCAGAGTTGCAGGGGAGAGGGAGAACTCGCACAAAGAAGGTGGGGAAGAAGAATCACACACAGTCCTCAGGCTCTCAACACTCAAAAATCAATTCATCATTCTATCTCTAATTAATCCATCGGTTACAACCAATATATAGGGAAAATAAAAGACATAATTAGAAACCAACTGAAATAAGGAAACTACCATAACTAAGCAAACCGACTCTCTAAATCCTACGTGTACCTAACTTGCTAAAATAAATTGAATAAAATAAAATCAAAGACAATCTTCCTAAATAAAGTAAATTTTTAAAATCCTACTAGATCCAAAACCAATACGGATCTTGTTCATCTCTCGCTGGATACCCAGATGGGTATGGATCGCTCCATGGGTGCGTATCTGCATCAATTCCCCCGATGTTAAGAAAAACTTGTTCACGAGTTTTGTAGAATGGGAGAATCAACACCAATTGATCAGCATCCATCCTTGTATGTATAAAATCACCATCGAAACCAAAATCGAATGATATGAAATCCACGACGTGAAGTTCATTAGTGAAGTAGTGACTCAAGAAAATAAAATCAATCAGTTCACTGAAGAGATCAATTGATTTAAAATCTTCTAAAAGTGGATCTTCAACTTCCAATAACGCCATCTTATCTTCTACCTCTGGTGATTTATCTTCTGGTTCGTCTACCTGTTGTTCAACAGCTGAGATAACATGGTTGAAGGTAGAGTGTGTTATGGATTTCAAATCTGTGCAAAGTTGTTGCATCTCATCGAGCTTCTCTCGTACCAGTTGCATCTGCTGACGAATATCTAATAAAAGATCCCGATCCATCGGCCAGCCTTGCTTTTTTCTCTTCTTCTTTTTTTTTTTTTTGGGTCAAAGGAGGGCAGAATTGTAATTACTTGAATTTCATTTTAAACCACAAAGGATATTAGTGTAGGAGGTAGGGGTACACTTGGAATTAAGATAAAGAATATATAATAGAGAGGGGTAAAGACAATAGGAAGCGGTAGTATGGGAAATAAACAAAAAGAATTAAAGAGGGGTAATATTGGGAGTTCAAAAGAATTAAAAGAAAAAAAAAAGGAACTGAAAGGAGATCGTAAGGTCGGGGGTTTCACCGTAAACCGAAGTAGCCCTTCTCCTTGTTGGAGCCGGAATAAGGGAAATTGATGGAGAGGAGTCGTGAAGCAGGTATGTCTCTCTCTCTTCTCGTCTTCTCTTCTCTTCTCTTTTCCTCATTCAGCGTATTCCTTCAGACAGTCTCCTCGGTCCTTTTCCTAACTCAACGGAGTCGAGTTCTTTTCAGAGGAGGAGAGTTGATGCAGATATGGCTGCCCTTACCTAGTTGGATCAGCATGACCGGCTTTGGAAGCCAAGAGCCAAGAAGAACCGGTCCAGCCCAGGGTTTTGGTCCAACAAGGGTTGGAAATAAAATTAGTAGTTATTTAATATTTTATTTCATGCCTTTTATTTTTCAGATTTGAATGTAGGAGTTAGGATTTATTTCCTTTGCATTAGTTTCCTTTTACGGTTATTTCCTAGTTTAGGCTAGATGCTATGTTAGTAGAGTGTCTAATTTCATGTCTTTATTTTTTATATATTGGGTGTAATCGATGGACATGGGGAGAATGAATGGAATGATGAAAGGGGATGGGGATCCTTCGGCTCTGATACCAAATTGATGGGGGTAGCCATAGGGAAGAGGGAAAAATCACATAAAGAAAGGGGGGGAAAGAAGAATCACACACACAACCCTCAGGCTCTTAACACTCAAAACTCAATTCATATCTATTCTCTAATTAATCCATCGGTTACAACCAATATATAGGGAAAATAAAAGACATAATTAGAAACCAACTGAAATAAGGAAACTACCATAACTAAGCAAACCAACTCTCTAAATCCTACGTGTACCTAACTTGCTAAAATGAAGTGAATAAAATAAAATCAAAGACAATCTTCCTAAATAAAGTAAATTTCTAAAATCCAATACGGATTTGGTTCATCTCTCGCTAGATACCCAGATGGGTATGAATCGCTCCATGGGTGCATATCTACATCATCTGGTAGTACTATCCACCCAGTTCCCCCCACCCAAATATGCTGAAATATGTCAAATCATTAGCCGCAGTAAGCTCTGGTCCACAAGATAGATCCGATGAAACAACACTTGACCAGAGAGACTAACCCAATACGAAACCATAGCTTATCAGCTGCTTCGAGCTAGTTAGGTCAAGGGCCAAAGCATCAAGGGCAAGAGGTTTAAATAGGTTGATTGTCATCGCCATCAGAAGTCAGAAGAAGGGATCAAAGGGGAACTACTTTCAGACACATAATTCAGAGGCTTTTGCGAAGAAACAAAAGCAGCACAACACTCCCCCTAACCGAGCCAAAGTGGTCATGTTCACATGCAACTAATTCTTATTTACTTAGTTATTATATAAGTAATTTGTGTGCTAATGACAATAAAAGTTGCCTTGTAACCCCAAGGGGTTAGCTCAATTGGAAAAGACCAACACCTCACAATTAATAGAGGTTATGAGTTCAACTCTCATTGGGGTCTAACTATCAGAAAAAGGTAAAATCTTGCAAAAAATTATTATATGAGCATAGCTGCTGATTTGAGTGGAAACTAAAACCTTCTGACTTGAGTGGAAGTTATAGTTACATCTTTTGAAGACTCTAAGGTGGCTTGCCAAGATGAAGAAATAACTTGCTCGCCTACCCTACACCTGCCACCTGCGGGAGGATACATTAAGGTGTTTTTACAACCGCTTCTTTTTTTTTATGGATGTACCATAGTGGTAATACAGAACAGTGTTCGGAGAATCGGAGATTAATTTGGAAAAGGGGGCAGGGTAAAAATCAATATCTTACCTAATGAATATAAAGTTATCATAGATTATTGTAAATGCATGCCTCATTAGATCTTGGAAGTTATTTTTTACGGACAAACTCCCAAATTTTATTTCTAAACAGAATAACAGCTATGTCCATCATCCTTAGGGCCCCTGAAATTTTTTTTGGAAGGCTGACTACTCCCAAAACATTTTTTGCAGTGTATGGTTTTTGCTATTTCTTGATTTTCTTGGAAGTGATATTCTAGGGAAGCAATGCTAAGTAAAAAAACAAGGTACTTTTATCTTCCAAAAAACATCTTGATTCCAGTTTTGGGTGAAACTCTTTTTACTTATCAACATACCAGTTGTAATCCTTCAAAATTAAACAGTTCCATAGTCCAAGTGTGTGGAAAACATTTTTCCTTTATTTATATGCATTTGTTTACTGAACTATGCACGGGATATTTCTTTCGACTGGCCTACAAAATGACACATTGCCCAGAAAATGCTGATGTGTGATGAATTTGGAGAGAGATTTTTTTTTCAGGTAGTTGTAGTATATTTAGGGGTTTCCATCTAGAGGTTAAAGTTAGCTTATGCTTTTTTTTCTTTTTATTCTCTTCTCACAATGTTTTGTTGATTTTCTCTTCAGAGGGTAAAATACCACCGGATGAACCGGCTATCCTTCCTCCATTGCCCATCCCAAAAGATGAGAAACGGAAATCTTTCTTTGGGACACCAAAATCAAATAGGTTTGATTTTAGGGACCGTGATTGGGACCGGGACCGTGATAAGGATTTTGAGCTGATGCCACCTCCACGCAGCCACTGGAAAAATGTTCCTGCTCCAGTTGATGTTGATCAACCCATCGATCCAAATGAACCCACCTACTGTGTCTGTCATCAGGTTCTAATAATGCATTGATCATCCATTCTTGAATTTTTTTTTTTTTTTCCTACTTTAATTCATCTGAATGGATGATCAAAGCTCTCTTAAGATACTTTGCAGTATTTTTGACATTTTGATGTTGGTGCTTTTTTTGTCATGGTTTCTAGGTATCTTTTGGAGACATGATTGCCTGCGACAATGAGAATGTGCGTCCCTCTTCTTAAATCTTAGAGGCAGTTATCATTTCCCTTTCTAAACTATGTTGCCATTTATTTTTATTATATTAACAAAAGAATTCCTTACATGTTTCAAAATCCACACCTTCATTTGTTCTGTTGAATAAGCTTAGCAAGTTTCTCTGTAGTTGTAAACAATCCATCCATTTTACATCATCTGATATTGACTGCCTGTATGGCTCTGTGTTTTTGAAGTTATATTTATGCTGTGTCTCTGTTTAGTTGCATCACATGGAATTCTCCACTTCTGGCTTTCTAAGATTCTCGTGTTAAAGTGTTAATCTGACTCAATATTTTCTTTGACAGTGTCAAGGAGGTGAATGGTTCCATTACTCATGCGTTGGGCTCACACCGGAGACAAGATTCCAAGGGAAATGGTATTGCCCGACATGCGAACCATTATTTCCTTTGGCTTTATATGGGCTGTGAAATGCTTCTTGCTGTTGTTCTTGTTGAGGCAGGTGAAGTTGCTCCAGTTATGCATGAATGTTGCTTCAGTATTTGGATGCTATTGTATTTGATATCTTCCCTGTGGGAACAGAAGCAGCCAAGAGTGTAAAGTTTCTGTAAAGCCATGGTTAATTATGTAAATAATAGCCTTGTTACTGCTTCAAGCTTCTTCCCTTGGGAATGGATCTCTTGCTTATAAGGTTAAAGAAACGGTTTGATGTTCAAAAGGACTCACAGGGAGAGGAAAAAATCCAAAACAACACACTTACTCCGGATTGAATAGAAATAGTGTATAGCAATGTGATAGAAAAAGCTCTGTTTAGGGAAGGATAATATTTCCAATCCAATCTTAGATGGGTCTTTTAATTCCTAGTACTGCATGTGGTAATTTTTTTAATAATTTTTAAAATTAATCCAGGGGAATTGCAGGACTTGAATTGTTTTGTTGAGTTTTGGTTTTGTCCAAAAGATTCAGGACAAATTATTATTTTGGATTCTAGGAAAAAAATTTTGGGCAAACTTTAGGTTGGGTAAATTGGTAAATGAAGTTATATTTAGGGTAATTTGATAAGGCTATGTCTCGAAGCCAAGAAAAGAGAGGAAAAGGAAAGAAAATAATGCAAAAGATATAATAAGATAAAAATCATAATTACATAATGATTTTTTTATGCATCTTTCTCTTCCCTAAAATTCAATTTATTTTATTTTTATTTTCTTTTCTTTGCTTCCAAACATAGCTAAAGAAAGAAGATCTCAGGGCAAGTGACATGAGAAGTGGGATAGAAGCGATGGGGTTCCTTTACGGCAAGGCAGAGGTGGCAGCGCACATCTGATAGCCTAGAGTCCTAGAGCACCTCAAGGCATGCACCTGTATCTTAAGATTAGTATTCAAGTACTCTATGCCATCGAATGTGCATTACCACCCCTCTCGTGCCATTAGATAAGCCAATTTCAAAAAGAAGTCATTTCATGTGAAGATGATAATAATAGAGTACTATTGTAGTTCCACAGTCGGCCTAGATAATCTTTTTACCTACCTCATCCCCTAGAAGTCCTACCTTACATTTTTTTTTTGGGTAATCTATCCCACCTTACAATTGCATGTGGCTGATTAATTGCATGGTCCAATTTCCGAAATCCATCCATAACTAAGAAATCTCCATTTCCACAAATTTTATTATTCTACCCAAAAGAAAAGGAAAAAATCAAAAAAAATTTTTTTGGTAAACTGCAAAATGATCTGTTTAACAATGGACTGCTAGGTGGTCAGACCTAATATATGGTATGTAACTACAAGCAAACACTAACATTTTCAAATTTGGATTCAACCAAAATAAGCTGTGTGTGTAAAAAATTTAAGATTCCTTACATTAACAAATAAATCTTGAGGTTGTGATCTTATCTTGTTTGCCCTCTCAATTTTAAAATAAAAATTATTTAAAATTTTTAAAAATTTCATTTGACCCTTGCATTAAATACTGTATTAAATATTTTTTAGAATAAACAAGAAAGGGAAAAAAAAGAGTTTTGATGACAAGAAGTTATTCCTAAGTGGAATAAAGAACGTTACCTGCTTACGTGACTATGTTTACACACAGTAGGTGTGGAATGACCATGCTGCCCCATACTAAAAATGCTCTCACTTACCCTCCCATTAGCTCATCCGTTGGCGTGTACTTGCACCGACAGGGTAAAAATTAAGTGCAAGAGAACACTACCCTGCTAGTATGTCGGAGCATCTTCAACGCAAGGGCAGCACAGACCGCATGGTCTTCTGCACCCATAGTGTCTAGGCACACCTACATCAGCCTTATCGTTCTTTCTTCCATAGGTTAAATAATTGTTTCCACTACACTCAAATGTCAATTTACGTGTATGAAAACTGAAGCATGGTTGATGTTTAACAAAAAAGAAAGCTTGGGTTATGAATTGTAAATAGGTGACCTTGGAGGAAAGAGAGGTGTCGGACCCCACTTTAATGCCTTAATGTGAGAATAAACTTATGACCAAAACGATAAAGATTGCTACACTGTCATTTTATAGATTCTTTTATACTCTCCTCACATAACAAACAATGGGGTCCACACAAATACTTCCCTTCTATTCTCAATGTGAGCCTATGTGGACTCCATATGAATGATATCATTTTCCAACCCCTCATTGGTGTAGCATGTAGATTTTTTCTTACACTACCCTTGTAGAAAACACTCACATTACCCCAACCGATTTAAACCAGGCCCCTCCTAATTATATTTTCCAAATCACCATTCCATAATGCACAATAGGTGCTGGACCTAGGGTTTTAAAATCAGAATTATATCAACTATAAATCAAAGGCAAACCTGATTCTGGCTGATCCGGATGACTGATTCCATTCCAATACTTAAGGTTAGGGCAACTTAGGGCTGATTCTGATCTTTTCTTCACCAATCCTTGCCGATTTCGGATCTTAAATTCCAGATTTTCAAACCATGACTTGGACCACAGGAATCTTCACCAATTTTGGAAATAACAAACACGAATCTTCGAACAACTGGAATAGAAAAGACAAATCCGCGCTTTGGATCTTCTGCAGTCTGCACTCTGCAACATAGGAATCTTTAGGACAAAGTCTCAAGCCAATCACAATGATCCACATTCCCGCGCTTCAATATCCTACCAATTCTGCCTCTTCCCACCATCACAGGCACAGGAACAAAGATTTTCAAACACAACTCCACCATTGCCCTTCCCTTTTAAAGTTTTCACCCTTACTTCCGCCGATTCCCACAAGATGAGATGAAGAAAGATTGATGCTTGCAACCGGAATGAAACCCAAACCAGATCGAATTCGGTCTAAATTCGGTTATGGAATGTAGGAAACGAGTAAATCCGGTTCCAGTTTAGGAAACATCGGTCCAAACTGAATACGAATTGAAACCAAACTGAGCAGGTTTAGTTTGACAATCAAAGTTCAAAACCGAATTTGCAGTCAGTTGGCTTTTGATTCACATTGGCATTCCCTTGGACCCAATCGAATACCTGGAACCAATTCCATTGACAAGCTTACCCCTAACTACAACCTTAGGTGGCTAGTCATTGTGGCATTGGCCCGTTCACAATGATGATAGTGGAGGTTTCGTTGTCATTGAATATACCTAATAAAATGTAAGATAGCAGGTGCAAACCATTGAAGAGTGTCTATGGAGGTATTTATGGAAATAAAAAACACGTCATCACTTAATTGTGCACGAAATAAAAATAAAAGACGTCTAACCATACTTACTCATGGTTCGAGTTATCAGTATCATACATATTGGTATCACTAGCCATCAATTCTAATACTGTGCCATTGGTGTATTAATGGAATGGTATGAACAAGGTTTTATATAAAAAAAAAAAAAAAAAAAAAAACCCAAAATTTCTTTAAAAACAGGGATTAAAACTGTCAAATCTGGCTCGATCTGTATCAATATCGTATCTATTTTTTATGTAACCTATACTTTTTTTTTTTTTTTTTTATGGTAAAATGTGACCCATACTTGAGCCCATACCGTGCATTAGAGCCATGCATTTACTGCCGGGTGATCTGGCCATCTGGGTAAGTAGAAAGTCCAAATGTCTTTTAATTTATTCATGACGGGTAGTTTCGTCCCATTAGGAAGACCAATTGAGGGGGATAGCGGGAGAATTTCGTGCAAAGATTTTCGAATTTCATCACAAACCGCTTTTAAGGAAGGTAACAAGAGTAATGACAAAAACAGGTAACCGGTAAAGACGATGATGATTCTCTTTCTGTCTTTCTCTCTCTGAGTCTCTGTAGAGTCTACAGAGAAAAGCCCTTAACCCTGAACCTTCTTTTCTTTGAATTTGCTCTACCCTTTCGACGGATTTGCTTCTCTGCCCTCCCAATCTTTCTAGGTGGACAACTTTCTCGCTCTCTGCTTCTCTCTTTATTTGGTTGAAGCTTTCAATGCCGGACCAGTGTCACTCTTCATCGGCAGAAATAGTAGAGAGAAGATAGAGATATATAGCAGAGCTTCCCTACTATTTGTTTCTCAATCAGGTATCCTTACATCCTCCTCTTGCCTCTTACGATTCTCAGATCAGCTAGAACCCTAAATCAGAGACATTCTATGCTGCTTTTACATTTTTCTTCTTCTTGAATAGTAGAATGCAGCGGGGTTTTTTTTTTCTTCTTCTTTTCAAGCACTGATTTACTACTGTCTTGGGTTATTTTCTTTGAATATATTCTCAAAAATTAATTTATCATTTAGAAGCAAGCCCAGATTAGAAATAAATCTTATGAATTTACCAATAATTATCTGGGGCTATATTCTTGGATTTTTGGAAAAAATGGAACCATTATATTTCTTCCATCTTCTCTTTTTTCTATTTGGATGTATAATTTTAGCATTTCAAGTGGATTAGCGGCTTCTTCGTTGTTTCAGCCTTAAGAATGGGTAGAAATCTCAGCCCAGTTCTCCAGCGAGAACTGGCGAACCTTGACAAAGACGCAGACAGCCGAAAATCAGCTATGAAAGCACTAAAATTGTATGTGAAGGACCTGGACACAAAGGCAATTCCGCTCTTTCTTGCACAGGTTTCTGGAACCAAGGGACCTGGTTCATCATCTGGGGAATGCACCATTTCCCTCTATGAAGTTCTTGCCCGTGTACATGGACCTAATATTGTTCCTCAGATTGACAACATTATGTCCACCATCATCAAGACCATGGCTTCCAGCTCAGGATCCTTCCCTCTGCAGCAAGCATGTTCAAAGGTAGTTCCTGCTATAGCTCGGTACGGGATTGACCCAATGACTCCAGAAGACAAGAAAATGAAAATAATACACTCCCTCTGTAAGCCTCTTTCAGATTCTCTATTGGGTTCCCAAGAGGGCCTTGCTTCGGGAGCTGCATTGTGTCTGAAGGCTCTTGTTGATGCTGACAACTGGCGGTTTGCATCGGATGAAATTGTTAATGAGGTTTGTCTTAGAGTTGCAGGGGGATTAGAGGAAAAACCCACTCAGACAAATTCACATATGGGATTGGCTATGGCTTTGGCAAAGCATAACAGCCTAATTTTTGAGGCCTACGCAAGGTCACTAATACGATCTGGACTACGTATTCTGGATGCTGGTGTTGCAGATGGAAATTCTCAAAAGAGGTTGTCTGCCATTCAGATGGTGAATTTCTTAATGAAATGTGTAGACCCTCGGAGTATTTTCACAGAACTGGGGACAGTGATCGAGGAGATGGAAAAATGCCTTTCTGATCAGATGGCTTTTGTGAGAGGCGCAGCTTTTGAAGCATTACAGACTGCCAAGATAATAGTGGCAGATAAAAGTTTAAGATTTGAGAAGGATTCAGGTTCAATCACAGGAGCAAATTTTGGTAGGAGGAGAGATCATAGCAGGCGGATAAATTTATGGAATTCAAGAGATCGATCTCCTGTTTCTGCATCACCAGAATCACATACTGTTGATTCTTTCGTTGACTATGATTCTTTGGTTGAATCACCAGTATCAATTGGGCAAGTGTCGTGTAACTTGGATTATGGAGATAGGTGTGTCAACAGGAGACTCTGGAAGAATGAGAATGGAGGAGTGGATTTATCACTCAAGGATAATTTGTTTTCAGAAGTGAGTAGGGGTGGTAATTCATCACACAGTTTTGTGGAAGGCTTTAAGGATGGTGAGATAAGCAACAATGGAGAACAATCAGGGGAATTTTCAGGATTTTTGCAGGAAAGTCCTAGCAATGGAGCAACAAGTAGCACCACTCCCAGTCCGCAGGTATTACTTTCATCTCTCCTTCTCCCTCCCCCCTCCCCCCTCCCCCTCCCCCCTCCCCACCTCCCCACCTAGACACAAAATTACAAATGCATGTACTTGTGAGGCAGACAGCCAGTGATATTTTCAACTATTGATCCTTTTTTTTAAGGCTGCATAATGGACAACTTAAGTGTTTCCCAGGACCATGGTTAACCCAAGGTGCTCACATTGGATACTAAATTCTAGAGATTTCAATGGTGAAAGTAAGCCTCTACCATCTACCATTGGATTCAGGATTCAAGGGTGTTGAATTTTTTCCTGGGACATGCGGTATAAGGGTGATCTTTTAGGGCCTGGTTTAGCTCGCCGTCAAAGATTTCCATTTCACTGGAAAATCTCTGGTATTTTCAGTCTGCTTAAAAGCTCTTGGGTCAAGGATAGTACCATGGTTTGATAAAAATATTGAGATGGCTATTAACTCTCATACTTTGGTTACCCTACTGAGGTTTTTTTTTTTTTTTGGGTTGGATCTCAAGGATGATCCGAATTGTGTAAATCTGACTTTATTGAGTGTAGGCACCAAGGTTCAGCGTCTACTGTTTCATTTATTCCTGTGTTACTAATAGAAAACATACCCCCTGCCCCCTTTTTCAATCTTCAGAGGCCGCTCTCTCAACTCAACATTGATGATATAAAGATCTTCACAACTCCGAGGAAGCTTATTTGTTCTCTTCAGGATCCAAATGATGGAAATTCTGATTTTTCTGAGAAGCGAACCATGAGGTTTAGAAATAGAAACATGGCCTCAAACCGGTCACAGTGGAGCCCAAGAAGGAAATTAGAAGGGCATGCCATATCATATGATCTAAAATTTGATGCTGAAGGTACCAAGAACGTGTCGAAGACCGGGGAGTGGATGCAAATTAACTCTGAATCAGTATCATCAACAGATGATGTTCTCACTAATGCTCCACAAGAAGTCTATGATGAAGTGAACGCTGAGGATAAAACTGGAGCCAAAAGTACTAAAAAGAGAAGGTTTATGATGGCCGCTCTTAATTTGATTTGTTGCCTCTTCATCCTTCTTGCAATTACCATATCAGTCATGTGGACTGGTACTCTAGAGGAAGGATCTTATCTTGTTCCAACCTGATTCCAGATTCTGTAGGAGAATCTGTAAGCAACCTTGCATGGTCTAGTTATGATCAACAGTAACAAACTTCTCCAAATTTCAAATTTATCCATTAGGGAAAGCTCCCAACATTTTGTTTAGTCTTTATCCACAGATTTGGAAGTCTAACCTAATGAAAATATTTATTTCTTTTCATATTTGAGATTTATTTTTCGTTCATATATGTAGAAAATCACAGCAGATCAAAAACTTCTTTGAGAAACCATGGATCATCTTTCTGATCCTTTGGCAATTCTGACAATTGGATAGACAGAGCATGGCATGGATTAGTCATGTGTTGAAATTCAGTACTTTGTTTAATCATATACCCTTCCATGTATTGGCATCCACCCTCTTGGTAGTCCACATGTTAATATGCACTCTCTTCAAGCTCTTTTTGCCATGTGGCCAGCTCATTTGGGCTGAAATTTAACACGTGAGCAAACCTTTGGGTTCCACCTCTCCACAAAATTTGGACCCATTGGTGCTGTAATGTGGCTGATATTTTGGCTGTATAGGGAGCATTTCCTCGGTAGGCCATTCCAGGAATTGTACCTCTATTTCACTATTTGCTTCTTTCTTTCACTGGTTTATTTCTCATTTGAAGTGCCTATGGTAGGCTAAGCTACTCGGTCTCATCTTCAGCCTTTTTTCATTTTTAAATAGAAGGAAATGATTCTACCAAAATATATGTATAAAGAAAAAGAGAATGAATGTCAGAATGAAATGTATTTCTGGGTTATCCCTGTAACTTCTCTGCTTTTTTGCGCATACAAGTTTTTTGAGTATTCAAGTTTGTAGTGCTTTAAAAATGCAACTCATTCTCCTCTCTCTGCTAATTCAACATGCTCAAAGTTTTTGTATGAGCTTGCGGGACTAGTCAAGCCGAAGGCCTAGAATACTTGTTATAAAAAAAAAAAAAAAAAAAAAAAAAAAAAAAAATGCTCAAAGCCATCAAAGAGAGTTAGCTAATTTATACCTCTTGAATTGGCTGTTTTATATGCTAAAGCCTAAAGTTCAAAGGAAAGAGGTGGACAGTGCCAGTATGAGGTCACTAGTTAAATCAAAGATTTCATCCTGGAAGAAGGGGTGAAAATATGTTTATATCAGTTCTTTATGCGTTTGATATGGGAACATAACAATATAATTACATTGCATCAACAATTGAACTTAATACAACTTTAGATAGGGTATGAAATGAACTCTTCTCCACCAAAGAGGAAAAGAATAGGGGTGGGGGGGAGCTCAAAAGAAATTTGATCTTCTTTTGAAAGATCAATTATAAATTGTCATGCTCAATAACCTGTGCCCCTCTCCAATCTTCACCAGGGTTCACAAGCACAGGCACTAGCATTGAAGCAGGGCCAGTGCAGATGAAATAGTCTTTCCCATACTTCTGTGATAAAGAACCCGGGCTTGATATGTATATGTCATCATAGCCCATCCTTATGAACCTGAACTCAAGCTCCTTACCCTGGAGAGTGACAAGGAAAAGAAAGGAAGGGGTGGGGAAGGTACATGGTTAGATCAAATTATCCCATAATGAACTCCATTTATTTTTTATATATCTAATAATGATCATTTAAAATATGACGTTCAGCTTTTCATTTTGTTTATCAAATCCTGAAACAGGGTTGAGTTTCAGAAGGTCCATATGGAGATTCTTTTGGGAGAATATGCGGAAGACAGACGATCTATTGGATTTGAAACAGAAAGCCTTTGAATTGCATCATACTTTTTGCTTGGAAAAAAAAACAATTATGCAAAATAAAGCAAAACAAAACAAAACGTCACTAGATCATTTAAGGTATAAAAAGTCATCACCCAAATGTTTTGAGAAAGAAAACATCTAGTTACCTAGAAGTTTTTTAGCAAATAAAACAAGTAAGCCTATCAGATTCAGAACAGTTAGAAACATACAAGCTTTTGAGGAAATTTAAACACATCCTGCGCTGTTATAACTCAGGGAATGATTTCCTTTGCGCCCTTTGCCAATTAATTAATATTTGATTTCACAGAAGAAACCTGACAATACCTGATCAATGGTTTCATATTTGGAGGGTGGAGTGTTATAAATTCTCTTCAATCTTTCAGTTGGAGGAGCTGTGTATACTCTGCTGATTTTGTTGCTCAATATGGTAAACGGCTGATCTTCTACTGCCCATGAAGCTAGTTTATCCTGAGTTCCAGAATCAAAAGAGAACCAGCCTGCGGGTTCGGGTTTCATTGCTTCAGCAGGAGACAAGATTTCAAAGCTCGAAGGCAATGGTGGGTGGCTGCAGTAAGAGCAGCCTCTGAGCCCTTGGATTCCTGCCCCTCCTCTGTTTTTAAATTTGAAATGGGTTAAAATCGCGCTGGTTAGGTTGACAGCCTTGCGGCCATTGTTCTTTACAACAACTGCAGTTGCCATGCTGAGAGGATAGAGTGATACAATGTAGTTTATCTCAAGACCTCCACAGGTGCAGCTCAATTCAACCTGCAAAAAAAAAGGCCCAAGAACATATCAAACAAGTACAAAATCAACTTTTGATGTTTTCTTCTCAAATATTATACCTTTCCACCCATTTTCAGTAAAACAACTAGAAAGCAGTACCTGGAGAGCATCAATGGAGTCAGAATCCACATCTTTCACAACCCATTCTGATGTACACAACGGTGAGGACGATGCCTTTGAAGTTGAAGTGGATTGGGATACTTCATTGAGGACGAGACCAATCCCACCTTTAGTGGAATTGGAGCCTCCAGGGAGAGTATAGAGAACCTCTTCGAAGCCATCATCTTCCCAGAAAACCTTGGGCTTGTAGGAGGTGACAAGGCCATCTGAAATCCGGAGGCTGAGGGAGCTGCCATTTCTGACGGTCAGTTCGACGATCGGAACATCACCTGATTCTGTGAACTTGATCCCTTTCCGGCCGAAATTCTGATTGAGAGTTTGGAGAGTAGCTGGGGTTGTCTCTGTTACAAGGGATGAAGATGATGATGCTCTGATTAAATTGGGTTTTGGTTTGGGGAGAGAGAAAGGAAGGAGAGAAGCCATTGGAAGTGGATTGGACTATTCTGTTCTGCTTTCTCCCAATGTCCACACACTGCTCTGTTGTCTTCTAAGATAATCCTCTCATGATACTCTTTCTCGATTGTAAAATTTCTATTGCCACGTGTCAGAGACCCATTTTCCCCCAAGAAAACGGATTTACCGAACCTGACGGATGATTTCAGACCCATATAAAAAGGACGATTTCATCTTATCAAATCAGAGCCGTCCTAATTGGTTACATGGAAGGATGATTTGGCAAATCTAACTGTTGAGTGAGGATAAAGTTTATATTAGCCATACATCAATTTTAATTTAAGCTCTTATATATTGGCATATTTCGTAGGTAGTCAAATTATTTGTTAAATATAAAATAAATTCTTCAAACTTTTTTTTTTTTTTGGCACAATCTTTAAACCTTTGAAACTGATCAAAATCTAGGCTGAACTGTTTGTGTCTCGAAATTTCTTGAATTATTTGTGAATTTATTACCTATGATTAAGAAAGCTAGTTATTGGTTAGGCCATCTGCGGGTGCAAGGAAAGAAATGATAAAAATCCTCTGTTGTTCTAATCGTCTGTTTTTTCATGTTTTACTAGGTGCAAAATACGACACATGGATGATGCATCACCAACGGTCAAGATGATATATGTTGGTGGAGGTTTACGCTCACGAGTCACGTGGCCATCAATCTTAGAAAATTCGAATAATTTCGTAATCGGTGTCGCCTCAACCCTTCCAACACTATTGCCTTCAGATATGGGATCTTCTGCAAATCCTCTTCTTTGATCTTCTTTTCTCCTGAACTAACAGCTCCTTCGATTCCATAGTAGAGCTTTTCTTGGATTTCTTGGTACTTCACCAGGTTTGCCATGATCCACTGCAACGCCGTAGATGTCGTGTCAGTGCCGGCGGTTAGAAACTCCGAGCAGAGAGTCACCATTTCTTCCTCGGAGAGCTTTCGTCCTCCTTCGTCCGGGATTTGAAGATCAAATAGTGTATCAACGTAAGAGACTACAAATTCATCTGGGTTTTGAGCCGATGTAGAGGGTGACGATGGGGCCATACTTGTGGCGGAGGTTGTTCAGGATTTGCTCAATTATTGAGAACGAGGAACCTTGTAGCCAGAGGAAACTGCCGATTATGGGTATTTTCCGAGGCCCTGGTGGAAGATAGAGCTTTGATTGGTTTAATTTGTTGTGAGAAACGACATCAACGACGAGTTTGAGGGCTGCACAGAGGCAGAGCAAAAGGATGAGGACGAGCCAGAACTCCATTATTGCAGCTTCTCAACTCTAGAGCAAGTAGTCAAACGGTGGCTAAAATGGTTTCTTAAGGACAGCAATTTACAGGGTGTTGGTGTTGACTTTGCATCGCCCCACCGATTACGAAATTATTCGAATTTTCTAAGATTGATGGCCACGTGACTCGTGAGCTGACGTGAACCTCAACTAACATATATCATCTCAACCGTCGGTGATGCACCATCCACGTGTCGCATTCTGCACCTAGCAAAACATGAAAAAACAGACGATTAGAACAACAGAGGATTTTTATCCGGAAAGTAAAGCCATCAATGTCTACCTCCCTATTTACATATGGTTTATAACAACCCCCAATATTCCCTTGTACCTTATGGATACTATCCAAACCCATCATCACGGTCTCAAATTTAGTATAGAAAGATATTTATATACTTCCTGCGGTAAATCAATAATAAAATATAAAATATATATATTTAATGAAGAGAGAGAGGGAACCTCGCGTAGAAAAGAAAATTGTGAGAGGGAAATAGGCACTAGTTGTACTTCCATTTCGCTTTAATATAATCTTAAAATCAAGAACAGCCCCAGAGCGTTTCTTCGCATTTATGTAAATGTATCTACATTTGGATTTCAAATTCCATCATGTGAAAATTTTTAAAGGAGGACAAGGGAAGCGCTTCTAAAGCCAACAAATTGCTCTTTCGTAGGCTAGTAAGTAATCTAGAAAAACAAGTAAGAAGTTTCATTCTCCCCTCCAGTATTTGATCCAATATGGGTTTAAAACAATTATCAAACCATATCAGCATCAGTTCTCGAGTACATTACTAACAAAGTGTGAGCTGAAAAAGGATACTAATGGAAACATATGGTCACATTCTTGTCAACAATCTTCAGTCTAAAGTCTACACACTTAATTAATGATGGTCTGTGAGAACCATTACACCAAATAGATATAAACCAACTAGTCCAGGAATAACCAAGAACAGAGATCAGATTATTAGATAATCAAAACTACTAAGAAAAAAGTTTAACTGTCTACAAATTTCATCTACATGATTCCCCTTCTCCTCTTTTCATCGAGCTTTGGCTTCTTTTATACCTAGGAAGCTGCCTCCACAACCATCACCACTCAGATGGCTATTGGTCAACAAAAAACCCACTACATGGAACAATAACCCAAGCTAAGGTACAACTATATTTTATTGAATAGATAAAAGAAATAAACACAAAGATAAAAAGTCCACTAAAAAAATAGCAAAGCTAAATAAATATTAGAAAAAGGTATACATGACATTTCTACAGCAGCATCACCAAACCAAAAAAAGCATGGGCACCAATATGAATGACAATACAACAGCTGAAGGTCTGAGGGAGGAAGTGAATGATGATGATACGATTTGAATGATGAAATTGCATGTACCCTGTGAGGCATTCTGTGTTGTCATCACGGCCAGACCCTGGAAATTACAGCTCTGAAGTTGCTGATTCTGAGCTTGGAAATACATGTTAAATGCATATGAAGCATTTCCTTGAGCATCCAAGGTATTACATGATGAGCCATAACCAAGTGCAGTGCAATCAGAAAAGCTACAAGCATAATTGATGTTATCTCCAAGATTGCTCACGTCCTTGGCATTTGGATTAAAAACACACCAGCGCTGAGGCAGATATTGCACATCCTTTGCTGCCACTAGAAACTTGTTCTGGCCCTGGCCTGAGAAATCCATTGGGAACTTGGGCTGCCCATCATATCTAAAGATTCCCCAATGGCGCTCAAAGCTCCCAGGAGCAATACTCTTGGCATCCTCATCAATGAGTCCGAACAGGTAAACTTCTAGATACCCAGGTCGCAATGGAGTTCCCTGGTTGGTAGCAAGTTTTTTCAACAGCCCATTGTAAAACCTCTGGGCGTAAAGCAAATTTGCACTTATGTCTCCATCTGTGGGCCAACCAACCTCCCCAACCAAGATGGGCATATTCCCATACCCAATTCCCTTCAGAGCCGACACCAATGTATCAAAGTTTGCATCAAAGACATTGGTGTATGAAACCCCATTATCAACAATAGGGTTGCTCGTCCCATCAAAGAATGCAAAGTCAACAGGGAAATTCTGATTGGCATAGAGACTTAAGAAAGGATAGATGTTGACAGTGAAGGGAGCATTATTCTTACTGAGGAACTGGACAATTTCAGTCATCAGTCCACTGATGTCAGGCCGGAACCTTCCAGCAGATGGGACAGGATTACTATCAGGTGAGTTGTAGACATCAGCATTCAAGGGTACAGTGGCCTTTATGGTGTCTCCAACCCCAGCATCATTGAGTGCATTCTGAATGTTCTGAAGGGCAGGGAGGGTGAGATTCGTAAATGAGTCGTTATACGACGAAAGGAAAGGCTCGTTCCCAACAGCTACGTATCTGCCAGAAAAACATACACACAAGAGAACCATAATTATGAGCAACAGCGATTTACCAAGCGTCAACAGAGAAAACACAAAAGAGAAGTAATGAATTTCACAATCAAATGGAGAATTATGTTTTGAATGTTTGCAAAATATCAGAAGATTAGAATTTTATTTTTATTTTTATTTTTTTTTGGGGGGGGGGGGTGGTGGTGGCCGTAATTTGAAGGGTGTTCTAAACTTTGAGAAACTGAGTAGGAAAATGCATGCATGTATTCTCAGTTAAAGTTGAGCACAAGTTTTGGACTGCTTGGACTCACTGGCTTCCAGACTTTGATTCTTTTTTACCTGTCTATCTTTAAATTTTAAATTAACGTGCTTTGCATAACTATGGTACAAGAAGTTTCTTGCCGAGATTGATTAATTCATATTCCTCACATGCTTAAATGGAAGTTTGATTGTTTAAATAAATCACCATAGTATCACGATTCGACTTCTGTAGAATTCAAATACTTCTATAATAACACATTAATTTTTTTGCATCAAAAGAGCTCCGAGTCAAAGAAAATTAGTCATTGAGCTTTACTCACATCACATTATCATGACTGATTACTGAATCAGTCGGCATGTTTTGCCTTTTCTGGCCAATATTTGTTTTTTATCACATAGGTTACACAAGTTCAAATATGTTTCATTAGTCTAATACTGTCCCTATCAATCGATAATGCATCTAGCAAACAATATGAATATATAACTGTATAGACATCAAGGAAAACAGGCTTGCTAGGTCCTCAGTATCTTCTAGATTAGATATGTCAGTACCAGCAGAGTTTTCTCAAATGATAAGGACATCCAGTAGATCTTTTCATAGAATTTGATGTACACTGACACAAAAAAATCATTTTCAAATAATCCAAAAAACTTCATTCTGTGCTGAGGCAGTCCTTGGTTTCAACTCAATATAATTCACCCTACGAGAAGGTCAACACAGGGTGCCACTTAGTGGTAATCAAATTTTTTTTTTTTTTCATAAATCTTAAACTGAGAAAAAAAAAGGGTTAGATGGCCGGACACTTGGTGTGAGTACCTTTTGGTCTAGGTGCAAGAGACGTTTTCTGAGACCTATCGGCATACTCATTAATGGTCTCATGTCTCAGGAAGAACAGACTGTGTCAGTAGAGATTTGAAGGTACTTTCCCCCATAACAGAAAAAAAACCAATTACAGATCAGAGATTTCTTTAAGCATCAACTGCAAGTGAAAGATAGAACTTGATTCTTGGAATAAATTCAGAAGCACTTTAAAACATGAAACAAGAACTTTCTTTTTGTCAGATTGAGATAAGTACTGAGTAATTGAAGTCAAAATATTTATAAAGTAAAAACCATTCACAACAGGGATTATGAAAATCCATGGATATTCAAGGTCCTGGTCTCACATATTCAAATGTTGTTGTTCTTTAACTTACTTTCTTCTGAATAAATTTTTAACTGCAAAAAAAATTCAGTTCCTTGAGCAATGAAGAGGGCAGACAAAAAGGGGAAAATAAATCCAAAATTTCATCAATTTTCTAATTCTTCATTTGTCTCCCTCCCTCCTTTTCCAGTTTTTATTGTATCAAGTTTAAATGAACACATCACTCAAATGTCAAGCCACAAATTCAAGTGAAATGAAATTAGGGTAAGCATCCAAAACATCAATTCATGAGATGGCTCCTATGAAGCTTGTGATAAAATTCTATAATTCACAAAAGCATGGACCTCGGATTGAATCCTGTCTCCACACCTACCCTGCATGCCGTTGAAAAAAAAATTGTAGAAGATTCCAGCATGCTAAGTTGGTTAAGTCCAGGGAGGTTCATACCCTACTAAGAACCACTTGGAACCCATCTTAATCTACTAATTACCAATCTCTGACCCCCCACCCCCCCTCCCCCTCCCCCTCCCCCTCCCCTCCCCCGGGCAATGCATTCACCCCAAAAAAGATCAAAAGGAAAACTAGGATTGATTCAGGGAGAGAGAGAGAGAGAGAGAGAGAGAGAGAGAGGATACATCTATTAAATAGATACAGAAAGAAGCTGCATTAAATGACAGCACAATATTGGGAACAAGGGTTGCAATCAGAAAGCAATTAAGCAACTAAGAAATTACACACAAAAAACTATTTAATTTTCCAACAGACAGGTATCTCACTGTCAAATATCTTGTGAATGCTATAAGGCTAGGTCATACTAGTCAGCCCAGAAACAACACCAAGTGAAACACAGGTACCGAATTTTCATTGGAAATCACTACCCATTGGCTGTCTATAAGGAACTTGGTTGGAGCATCAGCTGGGAACAAACATGAGCCACAGGTAAGTACCATTTTCATTTAGTTTCGGATGTTATTATCCTGGCAAGTACCCATAGGCCACAGTTCGAAACTTTCAAATTGCAGAATCTTCACTCACAGGTCTAAAAGTCTCGTTCCATTCTCTATGTAAGGACTGCAGTTTTGAAAACTTTCAGATAGAAGAAGCTTCACACTCTGGTCCAAATAGTCTAGTACTCCGCTCTATGTATTAAGCATGATGAATGGGAGACCAATTTTGTTGCAGATAGATTAGCGGGTGATGAATTGAAAGTTGAAACTACTTGTCTATCCATATTCGGGTTGTCCAACCTGAATTTCTAAGGCTTTTTTTATACAATGATAACTCTGCCAAGAATCATACCACAAAGTGATATTGCTTGATTTCTTCTTAAATGAAGTTCTCATTTAGCCAAGCAAAGTGGCACATTTATGCCTGGCATATGGAATCCAAGTTGTGCCCTCTCTACAAAAAATGTTTGCCAAATAAACTAGAGCACAATAAAATGATTTCACAAGGGAAAGCAATAATTTCTATCAGCTGCAGCATCATGAGCCGAATAAGGTACATTTTTTTTAGCCAATCAAGGAAGCAAGTTCCTCGGGATTCAAGAAAGGGATAAAAAAATTAGAAGCAGGAGAAAGGAATAAAGCAGAAATCTTACTTTATGTTTACTCCTCCATTGAAGTTGTACCGAGTAACATTTCTCTTGACCCACTGCTTGGCCTTGTTGTAGTTGTTCAAATCGGCAAGCATATTATTTGGGATGGCGACCATCACTTCAATTGTACTTCCAGCCAAAGAACTCAAGGTAAACTCGTCAGCATCGAACAGCTTCACTTTCTCAAAATTATTGTCTTTCAACATCTGAGTTACAACATCAGGAGGCAATGGATGTGTTGCCATCGTTCCCCAGTTGACCCCAAGACCAACAACAGGAACAGAATCCAATAGAAGCCAAACAAAGAAAACCCAAGATAGAAACCAGATCCTGCTCATTTTTTCTATTAGCCCAGAAGATTTAGTATACAAAAGCTGGATTTTGCAGATATGGTTTAACAGAAATAGCTAAGGAAATTATCGGCCCACAAGATGCAGTATACAAAAACCTAGTTTTATAATAATGGGAAGAAAGAAATTAACTAACCAAAGATGGTTGTTCTATAAGGGGAACAGCTGAGAAACAGGGGTTTTATACTTCACTGAAGTGGAGTTAAAAAGTAACGGTCTTTGGCTGGTGGGTTCGCCTGATCTCCAAAAATCAAGCTACATATCCTAAAAAAGTTGAGGCTGTGGAAGAAGGCTTTCTGATACACAGGTGAAACTGGAAAGCAAATGAAAAAAATTATATTTAAGGAAAATTAAAAGTCGAGTTGGTGAAAAAGGAAGAAAAGGTAGCAGAATCGGAAAAAAGAAAATAAGGATCAAAAGAGAAACTGGCCAACTAAGTTTCTGAAAACAGCGTTGAAGCTTATTGAGACCAAAAAAAAAAAAAAAAAAATATTGTTAATCAAAACTCAGCTTTTCAATGAAAACGCGTCAATGCTTATTCAAATGGAGAACCCAACACCAAAAACGATGATAAAACCCGAGTTCGGCTAATGGGTTTTTCACTGTGGACAGGGACGAATCTAAAAACTCGCGTATAAATGAAGAAACGAAGAAAAGAAGAAACCCAGAAAGCACAAAGGAAGAACTGAAACAGTAATGAGAGACCTGCTCTCTTCGTTAATACATTTCTACTAAAAAACAACAAAGGATGGCAGATTGGCAACCTAAAACCAGAGATAAAACCAAAGTATAGTCACAACCAGATTTCCGAGCTTCCAAAATGGGTATTGTCTACAACAAGGAAATCCTACGCGTTTATTGAGACAATTTCACGAGACTGAAATTGAAAATCGGAAGAAAAAAACAATAAAAGCAGCAAAGGGTCCCTTTTAATTATCTCTTCTCAGCTCTCCTTTCTGTATCAAGCATCAACCTTTCGTTTCTGTGATGTGGAAAGTGAGAGTGTGAGACTGATCACTGAGAAGAGAGAGAGAGAGAGAGAGAGAGAGAGAGAGAGAGAGAGAAACGGTATCTTTTTCAAAAAAATTAAAATACAACACAAATTGATTCTTAGTACTTTCTCTTTCTCAAGGAAAAAGAAAAAAACGAATTTCGAGATGGAGAAATTTTAGAGGAACCAGGAAAAAGAATAATGTGAACGGTAAGTCGCAGCAGCTTTCAACCACGGAGCCTATAAGAGTAATAGAGAAGTAGAGAACCTTCTCTTCTTCCTCCACCACAACGAACGATGATCGTGTGAAATGAGGTGTCACAAGTGTTCAAATCTCAGAGCCCCACGTAGTTTCACCGTTGCACATGAATGATGTTTTTCTTTTGGTGGAACACATGAGTGATGTGTTCAATGTCGGTATGGGTGTTTGGCACTTATATTTCAGGTCGGTCGCCGACAAGTTTGGACCGTTGGATATATTAATATATGAGAAAATGTTTCTGTAGGAAGCCTGACCCTTGCACTGCACATTGGTACAAATGGTCGATCCATCCTTTATGGATTGGACAATGACGCCTCGCTTCTTGCACATATCACACTTTTTCACAGGAAATATTTTATTTTTTAATAAAAGTTATTTAAATAGTTCAAAATATAAAAATAACTAGTGAAAAATGATTCTTTTTCAATAAATTTATGTAGATTACCTTATTAATCAGGAAAAAAATCGTCTGCAATTCAGATCTTGTAAAATTCCGTGTAATACCACTTTCAGATGGTGACACGTGTATTGATACCAATACAATGGTCCAGATCTGATTTAAATGCCTCTTCACTGATTTAATGTTTTATTAGTTGTATCAGATTTGGACCATTGTATTGGTATCAATACACGTGTCACCGCCTGAAGGTGGTATTGCACGAAATTGTACGAGATCAGAATTGCAGACGATTTCAACCCTATTATTCATCATGCATTAATAAGGGTTTTCTGCGACGCCAATGTAAGAAAGAATCCGTTTGCTACCCACGGTTCAAGTTGACAGTGTCACTTAGACACTCACTATTGATACAAATTTGGGGATCAAATGATTTTGTCCGTATTTTTTTTCTTTTTTTTTTTATTTTAAACATTTGTACCATAGGTCTATATGGTTATATCGACACAGGATTGGTTAAATATCGAGATAAGTCTAAATTGGCCAATATAGATAGATTGAGATTAAAACCTCAAACCATGATGCTACACTGATGAGAGTTTAGAGCATGGCATCATCCATATAGAATCCACATAAGCTTATTCTTTATCATGTGAGAGAAGTGTATTGGAATATGCACAAGGGTGCTTATGCTTCCTTTTTCTCTATATTAAGTGAGAAAGAAACCTAAAATGCAGCACAGCCCTCCACCCAAGCAAAAAGTGGTTGACCCCCTCATTATGAAAGGAATCTCCGTGCATATTCCATTGGCCTCCACGTTTGGGGAGGAGCCACGTTGCCTTTCAAGAAACCCTCTCCTCTATATTAATTATGGAAGAGGATTTTTCACGATGTCAATGTGAAAAAAAAAATCTATAAACCACACGAATAATAATGCACACAATGGTATCAAATTGACCAAATATTAGAGTACCCACACTAGAGGCCTATCTGATTCTTCTCTTGCTATCCTCACGTACAGGTATTCCCTCATCTGGCTTTAAGCTGTCTGCAGGGGAATCTCCTTTCACTACTTTCCCTAATAATATCCTCCCATTACCATATCATGGGGTTTCACTAGAGATTCCAAAGGCTCGCCCGGAAAGACTGTCATGGTGCCTTTTATACTCAACCCATTACTTAGGTTTTCTTTTCTTCTTTTTTTCCCATTAATTATCTAGTGGAACCGAGAGAAGTTGCATGTGAAGAATTTAAATACAAACGAAATTTCTGCCCTGGTGATATGCATAAATAAATAAAAGAGAAAAATTAAATGTGGGTCACCGAGATGGTTGCTTGGCAGTTCTTTCTAGTTGGGATCTGTCCAGCTGTGAGAAATAGCCACGTGGCAAATCTCTTTATTATCTTTTTCTTTTATGAAATACAATATCGTCTATTACCTTATAAAGGGTTTGCTTATATAATAATTTTGTAGGGCAGGAATCTCAGTTTTTTTGTTGGTAAAGATCAGGAATATCTGTTCTCAAGATCCCTTTTTTTTTTTCTTTTTTAATTGAAGTTGCAGAGGCTGAATTGTCTCTTTTATAATGGCAAATGGCAAATGGCAAATGGCAAAAAGGCAAAAGCTACTTTACAGCGCCCACTTATGAAAGCTTTTCCCCATACCATAGTTCTTCTGCCATGTGGTTTGGTGAGATGGCAATTTCAACCATTGGATTGTAGTTTGTAGAGTATAATATGGATTGACCATATCTCAAATTTAAAGGTTTAATTGTCATATAATAATACTGATTGATATTTTCCTTAATATTTTTATTTTAATTATCTAAAATTTTATTATTTATTTATGAGGATTGTTTTTTACAAAAGTCATGTAAAAAGGAATTTACACATTCAACTAAAAAGATATCAAAAAATAATATCCATATGAGATTCAAATTATCAGAATAGACGAGAGAATATCAACGTAACCAATAAGCCCCACTCTTGAACATGCGAGAAGATTATAAAAGAATCAATACAAGGATGACAATACAAACCTTTTTCCCTTTATTTATTTTGTAAAAATATTCTAATATCACTTGATTAAAAAACCCTAAAAACTAATTATAATTCAGCTGTAATTCCGCACTTCAAATACAAGAATTCTTTTTCTTTTTAAGTAATCCAAAAGGATATGAATGAACTTGATCATCTAGGGTAAATGAACGACGAAGGGGAAAAAAAAAAAAGTAAAAGATAGAGGTGGCCTAGTTAAGAAGTTTACACATGGCATTATGGGGTTTTCCTTGTGTCAACCCCCTCTTTGTGTGACAAAGTTTGTCCAATGGTCACTTGCCAATTGGCAAAAGCCAGAATCATCTTTGCTTTCAGAACTTGAACTCCCAGCATCTCTGCATTAACTTTAATTGTTTTTACTTTGCTTTAGAAGTAGAAACCACAACACATCACTAATATAAAAATTCTAAAAAGAGTTTAATTGGGATATTACACATGGCAACCTTAGTGGATTCATTGTTGTTTACCCATTAAGTTCTTCCATTAATTGCGATCAACACATTCATGTTAGGGTGGCATTAAACTAATAAACCCAATATGACAACTAACTAAAGTTTCTTAAATAATACAACTTTAGGCCTTCCTTTTCTTGTGATTAAAAAAAGAAAAGGGTTCTTTGAACAAATGTCATAGAGAAACAAACTAATTAGCCGTGATTAAATGATACATTTATAGAAAGGTAGCAAGATTATTTCAAATGTGGAGGATAGAGATAAGACACGCTAGCATACTCTCCCTTGACAGCTCAGAAAACCTTCTCCTTTAAGTAAATCTCACTTTTTCTATTTTCCTATTTATCCAAGAAAATAGCTTAGGACATAGACATGTTGATTTTGTTTCAAAGTGGTCGTAACATTATCATTTGTTTTGGGTGGCTTTATCAATTAAAACTTGAAATCATTTTTCATGCCTTCACAAATAATATTTTTTCTATATTTATTTATGGGCAAAAGTTTTCTATTATACCAGGGGGAGAAATTGCATCAATAAGTGGATAGATATTTTTATTGATAAAAGAGAGTGTCAATATGAGCCTCATAGTTCATTAAGTGAGAGTGCCTGAGAAAGAATCTCCACTCCAATGTCTTTGGGATCTTTTTCTCTTATTTTATGTATGCACTTTTGCATGTCTCTAATTTTCATTGAATATCCCTATGTATCCATTTGTCTTTGAAAACTAACTTGTAGATGCTCTCATAAATTGTTTCGAAAAGAATTAACCCAGAAAAAAATAAAAATAAAAATAAATAAAAAAAATACCACAAAAGGATTATTATTAGGGACTTATATGGTGTGGAGGTGGACCACTCCCCGAAGATTCTACTTTAGGTTTATTCTCATTTCCAACCACCCGACTTGGCTGACTAGAAAAATAGTTTAAGGGCACAATATTTTTAGGTGGGTTGGTCTCATGAGGGTTGTTAAAGTGGGTCTTCATTCTATCATATGGTAGGTTATAAATTGTTGTAAATTTGTGATAGGTGAATCCTAGGGTCTTTCTCTGGCTCCTCATGTCAAGTTTTACCTTGGACGGAGTTTGTCTTCTTTCTTTCTTTTTCTTTTTTTTTTTTAATTAAAATCCAACACAAAGTTTGTAAAGTCTTAGAACAAATTATTGAAGAATAGGAGAGATCCGGTAATTGTTAGAGAATTAGATGGCATGCATAGACATACAAGTGATGCATGCTAAAACATAGATGGTTATCTGACAGAATTTGAAGAAAGAGAGAGCGTTATCCCCACATGACATGGCAGTTGTCATAGGAATCTTTTTGGTTCTCAGCTCTCTCCTTCCTGGCCCCCTTACATACAATGAGTTCTCTTCCTACGAGCCCGCGTTTGATCATGCAAAGACTTTGCTATGGATTAGGAATAAGATCAGTGATGCCTTTTCTATTTGTCCTTGGCTCTCTCTCTCTCTCTCACCACTACTCATCCTCCAAGGTTTCTCATCTGTGCCCACAAAATAGTCTTAAAATGCTTGACTAAATAGCCAATGAATTAGGGAACTTAAAATGAAAAATTGGGGCATTAGCAGGGGTACGTATAAGAATATGATCTCGCACATCAGGGGCAGGAGGGGATGGAAGAATTTGGTTATCAATTCCTATGCTTGCAAGCTAGATGGCTCCTCCTCCGACCAGGTAGGTCTAGAATCAGAACAAAAAAGGGGAGTAAGTTCTATGAATGACAAAGGAGGGCTAGTGTGGAAAAGTGAATGAATGATGAATAACAAGTTAAAGAACTCTTAATGGATCCCCTCCCAATGGTCTTACTAATCCACCATTTCATTCGCATTAGGAGTGATTGACTCTCGGGTGATAGGCCCGAACATAACGTGTTAAGCAACAAGCAAGCTAGCCAGATCGGAGGAGATATGGATAATTGACATATGGTCAATCCAAACCACCCCCTAGATATCCAATTATCAGAATTTCTAGATCATATTTCCACATGATGGAATTAGGTGACCCACTTAAAATCCTTTCCAAACATACCCAGTTTGAAAAACTTTCTCCATATTTTTATTTTAGGATTAACAATCTCTAAAAGAAATATTGAATTAAAATTGTTACTTTCTTCTAGTCTAAGTATCCTAGTGTCCCAGAAAAGGTGAATTTGATCCATTTTAACCTTTGATACTGTTTTTCCTTTGGACAAAGTGGCTGCTCAAGATGGATCCCTTGCCCTAATAAGAGAACTAGGTGTCTCTGTTTGGATGCAATGAGAATTGAATAGAAAGGAATTGAAATTTTCATACCTAATAAATAATTTTTTGTATTCATTATCCCATATGGTTACGTTACTAACTCTAAATATTCAATTTCTTGTTATTAAATTTCATCTAAATTTTTTAGCCCAAAAAAAAAAAAAATCATCTAAATTCCTTGTATTTGAAAAGTAAATTAAAATTATATCTAAAAAACATTATTACTAAATATGATAAGAAACCTAAGTAGTTTATACAATCAAGTTAAATAATAATTACAAAAATATTCTTTTTAAGTTAAAAAATTTTCACTTCTTTTCCCTTACATTTCCCTTGCAATCAAATGGATTGAATTCCACAATGTAAATATATGTTTTTTACCATGAAACCACACTGCAAATACACATGTAGTGTCAATTAATGTTTCTTTTGTTTCCAAGTAAAATCCTAAGTCAAGAGAAAATTGTCAAGTAAAATTAGTATGCAAAAGTAGGAATTTATTTATGTATCTTATAATTGAAAACAAACATAACTAAAATGCAAAAAGTCTAAACGCAATAAATTACAGGAAAACCTTATACATAAAATACCCTTCTTTCACTGGTCAGTGGGGCTTCGGTTCCACCGAGATAAACAAGGGTGAGGTCTTTCCATCGCCTTATCCAATATCCCATCTAAGAATAAGATAGATTCTTCTAGTGAGGGGTTAGGGTTCTTCCTCTTTCTAGCTAGGATTCTTCCTTTTGTAGAAACCGAAGCCTATCTATGATGCGGAAATTACAATATAATGAAAGAAGGAACAATGAAAAAAACTACAATATAAGGCTTTACGTGGTTGATAAGGTGCCTACTTCCATGGTGAAATGATGGCGGTTGCTTCACTAGTAATGGAGAATAATTACAAACTCTCTTCTCTTTCTTCTCTGTTTACAAAATAAAAATTCATCTTAACCCTAATAATCCCAATGCTAACAATTTAAAGGAAAAACATAAAGATAACTTTCGATATTACCCCCTATGTAAACCCTAAAAATTTTCCTCGAGCCTCAAGTTCTACGGGCTTTTAACGACCTTTTAGATGTGATCTACAATCCTAATTAACCATAGAATACAAAACATCAATTTGCAACACCAAATGCCTTTATCAATACTAACGCGGATAGATGTCGGTTGAATCAGGACTTATTAATTCGATTCCAAATCAATATGTCATTTTTATTAAGGTAAAAAGAAATCCATAGTTTTACATATTAATCAATCTGAAATATTCAAAATAATACCGATACGTAGAACATTACCATTAGCCCACCACCTCTTTTACCATCCACTAAAATTGTTATTGATTTTATAATAGGACAAGCCGTATTGTACCTTTGATTAATTCAATAACAAAGTTGTCATGTACCTTCACTAGCTAAAGAAATGGAATAATTTAGGCTACCAAGAAACCTTTGGAATTGAGTCTTATCTGTTATTTCGTTAGGAAATATATCAGCAAACTGAATAGCTCGTTCTATGGGAATAATAGATCCAAAAGAGATGTAATGTCCCAAGAAGCGAACATTAGTTTGAAATAATTTAATTTTCTTTGCAGAAACAAGAAGTCCTGCTTGACGAATAACAGAAAAGAACAAATTTAAATGTTTCCAATGTTGAGATATGTCCTGAGAATATATAAGGACATCATCAATATACACAATTATAAACTGTGAATACTGATTAAAGATTTGATTCATAATATTTTGAAATTCATAGGGAGCATTCTTAAGGCCGAAAGGCATAACATTCCATTCGTATTGACCGAATGGGACAACGAAAGTTGTCTTATACCTATCGTTCTCTGCTATCCGAATTTGCCAGTATCCAGACTTCATGTCAAACTTGAAAAATACGCGAAAGGTGTATAATCGGTTGAGAAGATCACTCTTATTAAGGATAGGATACCGAATCCACTTAAGAACCTTATTTAAGGGTTTGTAATTTATAACAAGTTTTGGTGCACCTCTTTCAATTTCAGCATTATTGTTGACATAGAATGCAGTGTAGCTCCAGGGAGACTTACTTAGTATAATAAGACCTTTAGTAAGAAGTTCAGAGATTTCCTTTTGACAAGTTTTCTGTAAAAGATCAGGCATTTGAGCTGCCCAAGCCTTGGTGGGAATCTGGCTTTCAGAAAAGTTATCTTCATATTGAAGAGTAACAATACGAGTTTTCCAAGACCAGAATGCCATGGGAATGTCTGAACAGACTTCCTTTTCAAGTTGAGCTTAGAAGTTTTTAACTATAACTTGAAAATTAGGGTCATCAATTTTATGTTGTATGCTCTTTTGTTGGATTTCAGATGATAAAGAGCATATAAACTTTTCTTTGGACTGAACTTGATCCCGGATTTCATTCACCGTATGAATCTTGGGAGGTTCGATGAAATGAAAAGTAATAGGGTGATTTTGAATCACCGAGTGAAGACCAATTGTATCAATTCGTAGCCGGGATAAAAATGGAGTGCCAAGAAGTACAAATTGAGAGAGTCCTTTTACCATTATAAAAGGAGTCTTCAAGTAGTGTCCATTAGTACAGATAGAAGCAGAGGGGAGTTTATATCCAACCTGCATTCTATATCCATCAGCAGTAACCAATTTTTTAGCAGTCTTCTCAAAGTATCTAAAAGGTACAAGTCTTTCGTTGATACAATTCATATTTGCGCCTGAATCAATTAAGGCGATAGTTTTTAGGCTAAACTCAAGATTAACAATGATGTCAATCATTACATGCCATCGATGAGTTTGAACCTATTGAATAGTTAAGACATGAGCATCATCAGAAGAAACTGCAGCAGGAGTTGCAGAGGTATTAGCTACTATATTTTGAGTTGCTAGTAGATCCTTAAAGGAAGCTTCTTCTTCAGAATCTTGCTCAATAACATGTTGAGTATTATAAAGTTCAAGAATCTGGAATCTTTGCTTAAGATCTCGAACTTCAGTTTTAACTTCATTGAGGTCCTTTCGGAGTTCCTGAATAGTAGGTTCTCGGGTAAGAGAGGTGGCTTTAACCTGATTAATTATAGTTTTAAAACTATAATCTTGAACCTTGGGTTGCTGAGGAACTGGGCTAGGCCTAGTATTATCCTTAACTAAGGTGATATACTTATGTAAAAGTTGGGCCTTAGTTGTAGGATCATTTATTTGGTCAATGGTTTTTAACAGGAATGATTCTTCAAAAGAAAGAACCATTAAACCATTTTTCCTAAGCATAGCCTGATAAGGATCACAATTATAGTGGGGAGTCTGAGATTTAGACTCGAAGGAATCACTATCGAACTCAAGTTGAGCAATATCTTGATCTGAGTTGGACTCAAAGTCTGGCTCAGGGTCAGAAGAGCTGTATAGTAAGACTCTTTCAAGATTTTTCTTTTGAGAATCATCAATTTCTAAAGCATTGATTCTGATTTTAGTTCGACAGTTATTCTTCTAGTGTCCTACTTTTCCACATTTACAACAAATAGAACGTTTTGTTTGGAAAAGTATTTTGAGGACGGGATTTAGAAAAGTGTTTCTTAAAGAAGTGCTTAGGCTTATTCTTATACTCTTTGGCCTGGTATTTAGGCTTGAAAAACTTAGAAAGTTTTCGATGAGTTTTCTTTGAGCCAGAAGGGCGAACCTTTTCAAACCCAAATTGTTCACAGAAATCTCTAAGTTCTCGAAATCTAACTTGTCTCTCTTTAGACAATTGTTTTTTCAGTTTAAGGTCTATACAGAGTTGAAGACCTTCATTGCATACTTCAGCAGCTAATTCCCCGTAGGTGTATTGCTCGAAGGGAATAGTGCCATTATGCTATGCCTTAAGTCTATACCTAACCTTTTGAGCAAATAAAAGAGGTAGGTCAGAGAGAAATTTTTCTTTCCATATGGAATTGTTACAGTCCTCTCTAGAAAAAACTTTGGCAAAAAAGACATCTCTATACCATCTATATTGAGATAGTGTTGGACATCGGAAATTCATTAATTGTTCTCTTGTTCGATTAGTTAGAATTTTAGTTGGTCCAACAAAATGAAAAGTTATAGTATAGACCAAAGTATTTACCGCATCTTCTTGGTCAACATAAACAGTTCGCTGGGTAAAATTACCATCAGCTAATTGTTCAGTAAGCTATTGCGGAACATGGGTCGTAGCACCTATAATCTGCTGTCTAACATCTTCAGACAGATAAAAATCCCACCAACCATAAAGTTGGCCGAAAAATCTTGTTGCTATCATTTTAACAACATCTGAATCAGATGAATGATTAAGTTTTGCCGTTGTGGCATACATAAGCATCTGTTTCAGGAGGTTGATAATTTGGTATTCAGACAAATCATCAATATTCCACTCAAGAATAGTATTACCATCGATTGGAAAATTTGCAGGTTCTCCTTCTACTTCAAATTGAAGATTGACAGGAGAAGGTCGAGGGAAATAATAATTTGTAGGAGCGGTAGGCATAAATTTTCGAGCTCTTCTCATAACTTGATTAAGCTGAGGAAGAGACTCAGGAACTACTGCCTGTTGAGGTAGCATAGACTGGAATTCTTTCTCTGCAAATTCTATTTCAGAATCAGAAGGTTCAGCAAGAGAAAGAGTCAGAGCCTGACTGTCTTCTAATTTTCCTTTAGTAACCTGGAGCTTCTGGAGTCGAGTAACTATTTCATCAAGAATGGTAGACTCCGTTTTCCTTTTTGGAATTTCCAGGGCTGGCGGAGGTTTAAATAAGACAGACTAGTTATTTCTTGGTTGAGAAGTAAAAGGCTCTTTTGGAGTGCTTCTAGGTTGAGAAGCAAAGGTTGGCTAAACATGCTCGAATTTAGCATGAGAAGTAGACGGAGTAGAGCTCTTTAATGAGTCTACTATCGTCTCAATACGATCAGTTTGGCGCTTCCAATAGGCTGAAGATAAAGATTAGTGAAGTTATTTTGTTCAACAACTTGACTAAGATGAAATTCAGTCAGAGGAGCAGAAGTTCGACTTGAAGTTTTAAGCGGAACAACCATTTTTTTTTCACCTATTTTTAAGGCTTGAAATGGAGGATGAACATATTCAATTTCTGTTTCGTCCTTGGAGACATAAGTGGTAGTTACCTTCTTAATCTCACTAACCTAATGAGAGTTAGAGGACTTATTAAGAAGATACAGTTTTAACCACGAGAAAAAGGGAAGATTTATTTAATGAGTTTTCATATGAGAAACACATTTCTCATGAAGCTCTTGCCGCTCAGAATTAGAAGGATAATGTTCTTCAAAGATTTTTCTTTTTCCTTCATTCTTAGCGGATCTATATTCCTGAATTAGGAATTTCTTATTAATTTGGAATTTAGGTTCTTCTGCAATATGAAGCATTATGATTCCTGATTGAGCTTGCATATCAGATAGAGTTGGAGAAGAAGACCCAGTTTCTCTATTAATAGGAGCAAGAGGAGGCTGGAATTGAGCCTGAGATTGGTCTCTTTGCAGAGGACCATAAACAAGTTGATTAACCTGAGAAAGTGTACGGTTAGTACCCTGAAAATTTATTATTCCATCATAATTCTCATTCTGAACTCTAGAAGTAGAAGCACGAGTAGGTGCTTGAAACAAAGGATATTCAGAAGAAGAAGAAATTACAGAAGAGGTGGATCTCCTAGGATTATGAGATCTACGGTCAAAAGTAATTTCAACATCACCAAAAGGAAGCTGAGTGATGCATAATGGAAAAGTTCTCATGGGTGGCTAAGGTTGAGCCACAGAGGTTAAGGTCCAAGAGTCAGAAAGATTAACTTCTGACCATCTAATACATCTAGGCATAAAAACTTGAGATCTTTCAGAGTTGGCCTGGAAATAGACGGTTTGACCTCTTGGATCTATAACCTTAGCATTTGGGGCACAAGTGGTCATTGCTTTGTAATAGATACGATAGATTATGGCGATATTCTGTGTTCCAGGTTGAATATCATAGCCATAAATTTGTAAAGTAAAGACAACACCATTTAATATATTTGGATCTATGAGGGACATGGGTAAATTTGGTCTACTTTGAAAATAGACAGGTCTTCACAGAGGCTGGTTTCAACAACACCCATCAGAGATTCATTGAAATTATTCATTTTGGCATCTCTAATGACAGCAAAAACTGCACTATTTAATCTTGGGAGTGTTAAGGGTTTCAAGGCGACCTGAACTAGGTCGATGTGGATGAATTTAAATCCACGCTCTCTATACCTCTGGATCTGAGAGCTGGTCAAGAGTTGAATTTGCTCTTGATCAGAAGCAAGAGTATGAGTGCTTTCGCATATCTTAATAACATAGTCACTATGAAATGTGAAAGTACCTTTATGATATACCTCAGATTCAGGTATTCTAGGAATGGTATAATTATTTATAGTTGTTTCAAGGTTACGGAAAGGCTGGTTTCAACAACACCCATCAGAGATTCATTGAAATTATTCATTCTGGCATCGCTAATGGCAGTAAAAATCGCACTATTTAACCCTGGGAGTGTTAAGGGTTTCAGGGCGACCTGAACTAGGCCGATGTGGATGAATTTAAATTCACGCTCTCTATGCCTCTGGATCTGAGAGCTAGTCAAGAGTTGAATTTGCTCTTGATCAGAAGCAAGAGTATGAGTGCTTTTGTAATACCCTACTTCTTAAACCCGGTCTGATTACACGATTGACCTGGTTTAACCATGCAAGACCCAAACCGGAAAGAGTTAAGGTGGGTTCCTTATGGACCATGATGGCAAGGGTGACCTTAAACACCGACTGGCCAGACAAGTCCGAGCAAGTGCCAGAAGAGACGGGGGTACCTAAGCCGTATACATGCACATATCATAAGGTCATGTATAGATAAAGCAGGTATGTAGCCGTATCTTAAGGCGCATATGTATATTACATCTTATGCCAAGAGTGAGATTTGTGCCGAGGGTCGAATTCTGTCAAAATCCCACTTGTTGGCCAAGTTTTGGCCCTCAGGTGGGCGGTCACAAGTGGGCGCATCCACCCACCTGAATGACCCACCCATGTGATTACTTAGTTATTTTAGAAAGTATAAATAGCATTTATGAGTTTTCATTTTCTCATTTATGTCATTCGGGTGGTTGGTGAAAAGAGTAAAGAGGAGAGAGAAAAGGAAGGAGAAAAGAGAACGGAGAAGAATAAAGGGGAGGAAGAAGTAGGGAAGGATTTAAGCGGCACCGAGGCTTGATCTTCCCATTCCGATGTCGAAAAAGTGATCTCCAATACGAGATCTACGTTTAAAGGTGAGCAAAGGCTGGGTTCCTTAAACTTTCACCATACCCAAGTAAAACCTTTGATTTGGGTAGAGTTGAGGTCTTGTAAATCCCCCTTGAGATGATGAATCTAAGGCTTAATAGATGATTTATTTGTTGATTTTGAAAGATTTGAAGAAGGATTTCCACGGTTGCAAGAGCATTGGTGATTTGAAGTGATTTTGGGGTTTTGAAGGAGTTCTTGAGCAAAGAAGGTAAGATAGCTTTCCATTCCTTAAATCTAACCTAGATCTAGGTTAGAACCATCTTATGAGACCTTGAAGGTGTGAAGAATGGGTTTGGAAAAGCCCCATTTGATTCCCCAAAGGTTGGAGGAAGTTTGAGAAAAAATGGCACTTTCTCGCCAAGACCGGTGGGCCAAACCGGTGGGCCAGGCGGGCACCCGCCTGAGAGGGTAGACTCTCGGGCCCAACCGACGGGCCCAATCAGTGGGCCGATCGGTGGGCCACCCTGCCTGTCGGTCTTAGCAGGACCCTCGGCCCCAACCGGTGGGCCGACCTGCCCGTCGATCATGACTGGTGGGTCTGACTGGTGGGTCATGATAGGTGGGCTGTCCGACCCACCCGAGAGGCTCTCAACGTGATTTTTACGTCCGAACATACCCAAAACGGACGTGCGACCTTCTTTTAGGATTCTAAACATGATTTTATCATTGGATCTTGTTAATTTTGATCCCAAAGTGATGAAATGCTAACCCCGCTCACTCATGATAGGTTCACTAAATCTTACGCTTCTCGCACCGGATCTCACCCGTACCGAGCGTGAGTCCTTGTACACTACAGGTAAGTGGGGAGAGGACGTTTGACCTTATTTTAAGGCTTTTTGTGCATCATTCCATTGTATCTAGATTAGCCATGTCATCATGCAAATTATATGTAGCTTAGTCATCCTCACATTATCTTATGCCATGTGTGTTGTGATTATTTTCTCAATGTTAAATGATGATGTGCTTATGAGATGAATGTTGACATCATTGTGCATACTGCATTAATAGACTAGATGTCGTAGTCGGCTTAGAAACGAGTGCATTGGTGGCCCGTGGAATGGGACGCGGAGGTACTATGCAATCGTACTATGTCATATGGGAGCATGCGGTGTAGAATTATCACCTTCCCGTGCTACGACCCTTCCCAATAGGGGTTGAGGTGTTGGGTTACCATTTGGGGGGAAGCTGTCACACCCCGTTCACCCTGAACCGGAGCGGTGACCGAGTTAACACCGGTTAACCCAAACCTGCCAGGATCATCAGATACTGTATTCCACCACAGCATACATACACTAACATCAATTCATCAGATCAGCGGAAGACTAAGTTTTACCTGTAAATAATTCCCATATACTTGATACCCAAATGATAATACCATAATTATATACATTTGGGCCCGAAGGCATGATATATACACAAAAAGAATGAAGTTCAAATATCAAGTATATACAAGAATTTATCAAAATCATCAGAGTACACAACTCGGCTCGGTCTCAAGGCTGGAGCTCAGCTCGGCCTCAGAACTGCTGTCCTGCAGCACAGCTCTCACACGCGCAGTCTACGCCGTGCTCAAACTCATCAGGGGTCCACCAGTCCTCTTCAGGAAACTCGACTGCGGGACCCACCCCATGCTCCTCAGATGAATGACCTACAAAATCATCTAAAGAAAAAGGGTGTACACGTGGAATGAGCTCACTAGCTCAGTAAGTAGAGAGGTGGACCACACACAACAGTCCACACATCACAACACATCATATGCACTACATGCCATGCAAGTCATTTTAATCACATACACCTAATCAACATTACTAAGTCTTTGGTTTTAATGCTACTACAACCACAGTGCGCGTATACTCCGGGTACGAGCCGCGAACTCCCTCCCGCGATACGCCCATAGGGCTATTGGAGAAGGCCCACCGTGAGTACTCGGAAAAATAAAGACAATGCCGTCCACCGGCTCTCAACAGAAATGTAAATAAATTAAATGACAGTGCTGACTCCAGCAATTTAAAAACAGTACGATTGGCCCTCTTGAAATACCACCGGGGTTGCCGACTGTCCTACATGACTCGCCGGGCGTAATGCCTAACCGCCACAGTGTCCGACAACCGAGACCCCTGCTTCCCCCCAAATGGCAACCCAACACCTCAACCCCTGTTGGGAAGGGTCGTAGCACGGGATGGTGAGAATCCTAATACCGCATGCTCCTATATGCAGTACGACTGCATAGTGCCTCCGTGTCCCATACCACGGGCCACCAATGCATTCATTTCCAAACCGACCACGGCATCTAATCTATCAATGCATTATGCAACATGATGTCCACATTCAACATATAACATCACATTCGATTTGCATTTGAAAAGTAAACATAGCATAAATGCACATCAATGCGAAGAATGACTAATCTATATAGCATATTCATGATGACATGACTAGATTAGATATAGTTATATGAATGCCAAACAAATGCCTTGAAACAAGGCCAAACGCCCTCTCTCCACTTACTTGTAGCGTACAAGGAGTCCCGCTCGGTACGGGTGAGATCCGGAGCGATTCGGGTAGGATTTGGTGAACCTAACATAATTGAGAGGGGTTAGTACTTCACCATTTTAGAATCAAAATTAATGAAATCCGACATCAAAATCGTGTTTAGAACGTCGAAAGAAGGTCCCACGTCCGATTTGGGCTCGATCGGACCTAAAAATCACATTCTGGCCACTCGGGTGGGTCACTCAGGTGGGTTGTCTACCCACCGGTCCTACCCGCCGGTTTGGGACCGGCGGGTATGGACCCGCCGGTAGGACCCGCCGGTCCTACCCGCCGGTTTGGCCAGGGACCCCCCTGGTCCTCTCAGGTGGGTGTCTCAGGTGGGTGTCTCAGGTGGGTTGTCTACCCACCGGTCCTACCCGCCGGTTTTGGCGGAAAAACCCCAGTTTCTTCTCAACTTCCTCCATTCCTTGGGGACCCAAATAGGGCTTTTCTCAACCCATTCTTCACACCTTTAGAGTCCTATAGGATGGTTCTAGCTTAGATTTAAGTTAGATTCAAGTGAGGGGAACCATCTTACCTTCTTTGCTCAAAAATGACTTCAAACCCTTCAAAAACACTTCCAACTCACAATGCTCTTTCTACCTTGTCAATACCTCTTCAAATCCTTCAAGATCAACACATAAATCATCTATTAAACCTTAGATTCAACATTTCAAAGGGTGTTTACAAGATCTTGAGAAACCATACTCAAATCAAGGGTTTAAAGCGTGGGTATGGTTAATGTTCATAAAACCCAGCTTTTCTTACCTCCAACTGTAGATCTCGAGTTGAAGATTACTCTTCCGGCACCGGAATGGCAAGATCGAGCTTCGGCGCCGCTGAAATCCTTCCTCTCTTCCTCTTCCTTTCTTCTTCCCTTTCTTTTTCTCTCTCCTCTTTACTTTTCTCACCAAACGTACGAGGGTAATAAATGGAAGAAAAGAAGTCATAAAGCCTTATATACTATTCCTAATTAAGTGAATAGTGTCGGATGGGTCACTCAGGTGGGTGGGTGTACCCACCTGACATACCCATCCGAGAGTCAAAACTTGGGATTTTGACCGGGCTCGGACCTCGGCTCGGACCCTACCCCAAGCATACAATGTAACATACGTATATAACCTTAAAATACGGATATAATACCTGTTCTACCCGTACATAGCCTTATGGTAGGTGCACGTACACGGTTTGGGTACTCCCGTCTTTTCTGGCACTGGCTCGGACTTGTCGGGCCAGCCGGTGTTTAAGGTCACCCGTGCCATCATAGCCCATAAGGAACCCGCTCTAACATCCTCTGGCTCGGTTCCTGCATGGTTAAACCGGTTCAACCACGAAATCAGACCGGGTTTAAGAAGCGGGATATTACAGAAGCAGTGGTCGCGGTTGTCAGGTCACTGTGGCGGTTAGACATACGTCCTGCTGGTCATTAGGACAGTCGGTAACCCCGGTGGTATATTCAAGAGGGCCAATCGTACTGCTTTTAAATTGCTGGAGTCAACACATTTAATTTCTATCATTTACTTTATGTTGAGAGCCGGTGGTCGGCATGTTCTACTTTTCTGAGTACTCATGGTGGGCCTTCTCCGACAGCCCTATGGGTGTATCGCGGGATGGAGTTCACGGCTCGTACCAAGAGTATACGCGCACTGTGGTTGTAGTAGCACTAAACCAAAGACTTAGTAATGTTGCTTAGGTGGATGTGATTAAAAATGTATTGCATAGCATATAGTGCATATGGTTGTGATTTGTTGTGTGGACTGCTGTGTGGTCTGCTGTGTGGTCCTTCTTTCCACTTACTGAGCTAGTGAGCTCATCCCACGTGTGTACCTCTTTTAGATGGTTTTGCAAGTCATCAACCTGATAAGCACGGGGTGGGCCCCACAATTGAGTTCTCTGAGGAGGATTGGTGGGTCCCCGAGGAATTAGAGCACAGCACAGATTGCTCGTGCGAGAGCTGTGCTGCGGGACCACAGTTTTGATGCCGAGCTGAGCTCTATCTCCTGATACCAAGCTGAGCCTTGTTTTGATACCGAGCTGAGCTCTACCTTCTGATATCTGGCTGAGCTCTACCTTTTGATACCGAGTTGAGCCCTACTTCTAATACCGAGCTGAGCTGACTCTCTGATTTTTTATGATTCCTTTTGCGTACTTGATATGTAAATTGTATTCTTTTTGTGTAAATATCATGCCTGTGGGCCCACATGTACTTAACTATGTAATTACAATTTGGGTATCAAGTATAATGGGAATATTTACAGGTAAACTAAGTCTTCCGCTGAACTGTTGAACACTTTCTTAGTTGTATGTGTGCTGTGGTGGGATACTGTATCAGAGGATCCTGGCAGGTTTGGGTTAACCGGTGTTAACCCGATCACTGGCCCGGTTCTGTGTGAACGGGGTGTGACAACTTTCACATGTCTTAATAACATAGTCACTATGAAATGCGAAAGTACCTTTATGATATACCTCAGATTCAGGTATTCTAGGAATGGAATAATTATTTATAGTTGTTTCAAGGTTACAAAAAACCACTTATTCGGAATTGTGGATTGAGTCTTGAGTCCTTCCGGATGTGCTAGCCTCAGAAGATGAAGATCTTCTAGAACTGGAGCGAAAGTGTGAAGCCATGCTATAAAAGTTCGAGTTAATAACGGTCTCTGGTCAATATATCCTACTTTCAATCCTGCCTACTATCAATACCTTTTCACCTTCAAACGCCTATCTGCGGCAACACGGCTTAGTACGACTTGGATGTAGGTCTATACGACAAAGGGTGAAATACTACCAATTTAATGGTCCTTACGACTTTGACACCTGTTCTAACTTAGCTCTGATACCATTTACTGCCAGGATCATAAAGATCTATTTAAGCAGCGAGGGAAGCTATCAGGCTAAGAAGATTTCTTTTCTTAGTACAAAGCTTGGATAATTCAAGGGTTTCTAACCGATGAAGGGTGTAGAAGTGGTCTGGATTTTCAGGAAATAAATGAATATAAAATTCTATATAAACATAAGAAAGATCAATTAAACTATCTACGAAAGCAATCTCTTCTTTTAATTTTCTAATTGCAAGCATAAGACATGGAATTTAAAGTAAGGAAGATAGACTTACATGAGAGACTTTGGTTTACTGACGAATAGTAGAAAGAAACACTTCTTGATTTACTAAACACTTCAAAGACTCACAAAGCTCACAAAATGTTTACAGAACACTCAAAAATTTGTATAGACACACTGAATTACAAAACTCTATTTCTATTCTGCTAATTCGTGGTAATTTGTGGTGTCTTCCAAGGATGAGAAGTTATCCTTTTATAGATGGCAGACACCAAACTTCAATAAATTGTGGTTGAAAGATGCTGATGGACCTGGATGGAGATGGCGTCGAATAGGCATCCAATCAACTGAAAGTGAAAGTTGAACAGCCTCAAGATAAGGTGTTTGCTTTCAAAAAGTAGATACACCTAATAAGGTGTGGGGTGGTTGTCAGAAGTTGATAAGCTTCAACCGAAAGATATTTTATCTGTAGTCCAGGTGTGTGACTAAGATTAAGCCACAAAAAGAGCCTCTGGCATTCCATGTGGGAAGACCCACTATTTTCCAGAAGAGACTTAGTAAGGTGAATTATTAAAGTGTCCACCCGTGACACTCACTATAATTCGCTTATAGTGTTGCGTGACGTATGCCAAAACGTCAGTCTGACTAGAGTGGCACTAAGTGTGGATGCTTAACACCTGGTAAGAATCAGAAAAACGTGTCTGATTAGCACGGCACTGGGTCATGGTGCAGTGAGACCTCTTGATAACCCTCCCTGGTTTTTTTTTTTAATGGGTAGTCTGGCCATTGAGCACATTGACTAGCATCATCTGAAGGAGGAAGGGTCGAGGAGGAAGATGAGGATGCTACAGGGTCGGAGGCTTGTGGATTAAAGCCGATAGTAGTGAGGATGCGCTCGTGGATCTGATCATCAGATAAATAGGGGAGACGACGTCGAGCAGCTTGAAAAATGTTTAAAAATGGCGTCTGGGTCGTCGAAGAAGAAGAAGGTGCAAGAGGCAGATCGGCACCGATACCTCGTTTAGGCACAAAACGAGAACCAGTTAAAGGTGAAATGTCAAATTTATCCCACCATTTAACCGAAAGATGTCGCTCCAAATGAGGAACATAATTCCATTCTTCAAATTCTTCAGTAGTCAGTTGATACCTCCATTGAAGGATCCAGGGTACTTCGTATAGGATAAAAAATTGAATGAAGAGAGCCCAAGAATCCAGAGGTTGATTGAATTCTTTAAACTTGGTAACAGACTACTGAAGAGCTGGAGGAAGAAATTCTATTGGCGGTCCCCAAGTGAAGAACCATTGAAGTAACCAGTTTTGCACACCTAATAAGGTGTGTTGAAGTCAAAACTTCACAAACCATGAATGGGTCTTATGATCGTTCTGATATAAGAATATCATGTCCCAAGCTTTAACATAATCAGCATAATCATATGACATGAGTTTAAGGCCGGTGACATCATGAAATTCACGTTTAAAGGAGAGAGAAGATCCTCATTCGCGATCTCGAATGATGTTAATTATATTGAGCTTCAAATAAGCTCTAACATGTGGATCTACAATGGTACTGAATTTGAGCACTTTGAGTTTCTTCAAGAATTCTTTCATAGAAAAAACGAGTTTTATCACCAGTGGATAGATGAAAATGATCACGGAGGTAGATGGTGGCTATTTCAGAAGGGGTATGACGAAGATGGATGGTTTCGATGGGAATAACTAGGATAAAATTTGTTTGTATGAAAGGAGAGTTATTGGCAGCCTTTAAGATTAAGGCAGGTGAGGGAGGCTGAGAGAAGATAGGAGAAGGGTGTTCTTGTAGTTGCCTAGAGGAGGATGAGGCAACATCTTTATTGGGGGTGACAGAGACTACAGCCTTCTGCTTAGGAGTCCTACACAAATTCTCGAGTTAAGAAGTCAGGTAAACTGTTAATACTGCCTTTAATAAATTCAATATCAAAATAAAAAACAGAGAGGAGTGACTGCAATCGAGCAAAGATCTGTTTTGAGGCAAGAGTTTTGACATCCTTTTCAAGAACATCCTTGGCTGCCTTACAGTCTACTCATTACTAAAAAATGCTGATTAAGAAGATCACTTTCAAATTTGGTTATGTACAAGACAAGTGAAAGAATCTCCTTTTTTATTGTTGAATATTTTTGTTGAGTGGGATTCTAAGTACCAGAAGTAAAACGTACTAATACTTCATTTGGAAGATTATACATCTTTGCTTCAAGATACCACGATATCCGATTTCGGATGCATCGGTCTCAACAATTTTAAAACAATCAGGTCGTGCTAAGCTTAAGCACGGGAGTGTTTTAGCTTTAAGCTTAATTTTTCTGACAGAGTGATTATGTACAAATGTCCATGGTTCAGGCTGTTGTTTAAGCCGATTAAACAAAGGTTTAGCATCCTTTGCTAAGTCTTTGTAGAACTCAGTAATATAATTTAGGCTACTAAGAAACTTTTGGAGTTGAGTCTTATCTATTATTTCGTCAGGAAATTTATCAGCAAACTGAATAGCTCGTTCTATGGAAATAATAGATCCAAAAGAGATGTAATGTCCCAAGAAGCGAACATTAGTTTGAAATAATTTAATTTTCTTTGCAGAAACAACAAGTCCTGCTTGACGAATAACAGAAGAGAACATATTTAAATGTTTCAAAGTTTGACATGAAATCTGGATACTGGCAAATTCAGATAGCTAAAAACGATAGGTATAAGACAGCTTTCGTTGTCCCATTCGATCAATACGAATGGAATGTTATGTCTTTCAGCCTTAAGAATGCTCCCTCTGAATTTCAAAATATTATGAATCAAATCATTAATCAGTATTCACATTTTGGAATACCTGAATCATTCTTTGAGCCTGAATTATTCCACAAGAAATGGAATAATTCACCTTTCAATACTCCATTTCTTTGACTGCAATCAAATTTTGTTCACAATGCCTGTTCCTACTTGCACACTTACCCTGAGCACCAAACATTGTCTACTTATTTGAAAGAGTTTTAAAAAATAAAAATAAAAATAACAATAAAAACTCAAAACATGGCTTATATTTGGACACCTTGTAAAAGTGGGGACAGATACTTCCAAACAGCGAGATAAGATATTTAGCCAGTGAGTCGAACCGACTCCTGCAGTTGCAGTCAGTCTCTCTTTAGTAGCCACCCCTATCTCTAATTCCTTTCTTCAAGAAAAAGGTCCCATACAGAGAATAATAAAAGGATCCAATGGCCATCACAAGGCTGCAAATGACCCTTACTCATTGAAACTGAAACTGAAACTGAAACTGCAACTGCAACTGATCCTTCTTGTTGATGGTTGTAATTTTCATACTGTTTTCATTTTTTTATTTTTTGTTATTTTAATTCGATATCCCTATTTAAGGGAAAAGAGAGGATAAGGTTAGCTACATCCCACCAACCCTTTATCACGTGGCCACTAAGTAATCCGATACGATTGATTCCTTTTGTGGGACCCTTAGTGCTTGTCTATCATCAGCACCATAAGGTCTCCAATCCTTTTGGAACCCACTTTTTCTAAAGTGGACCCACTTGTGAATCACCACCTTATCCACAATCTACGTGTCCATATGGGTAAAAAGAAAAAAAAGTCCTACTCATTGTTCTGCAATGAAATGAAATGAATTGATATAATATATCATATGGGTATAGGTTTTCATTACTAATATAGTTAATACAATGCTATAAAATTTTATGGCGAGAGGTTTCCCATGACGTGAGAATACAAAACTACGTCAACAAGAAGGTTGAAGACAGATTTGTTTGATAAGAGTACTTACATTTTCTTTTTTACCTTTTAAGAGAGAATCGAAGTGAACCCCACTCTTAATTATGTAAGAGAGTATGAAAAGAGATCTTTTTGGATAGATCTTTTTTTTTTTCCTTACATTATTTATTGATGAAATTTTTTTTAATGAAATACAATATGAGGTGGTGAAGCTCAGTGAGGTGAAGGGTGCCCTCACTGCATTGTATAGGAGAATGGGACCATGAAATATAAACTAAGAATGGAAATGATGATGCGATCCTCTCATTAAATGATTGAATATGTTTGTATAATAAATGGTTCATTTCTAATTTCCTCATCCATTATCCATCAGAAGGTCGAAATGTATCTTTTATGTGATCATATCATATCATCATTAAATGATTGAAAATGTAAATATGTTGTGGAAAAGGACTTCTCTCAATGGCAATGTGGGATGAAATCTTCACACTACATTAATGATAACATAGAGAATGGTATCATTCACATGGGCTATAAGAAAGAGTATCAATGTGGATTCCACATCTCATTATGTGAGAGTTTTGCACCGTTGAGTTGTAGCTTCTTTTTTTTATATGCATGTGGAAAGAAATCCCCACAACGCAAAAATGGTTATTCTTCTCACACACTTTCACACAATGAACTATAAGGTTAATACTGACACATTCTCTCTCTTCAAATAAAATATAAATTCTTATATTAAATCCATCTCCTGCTTTCTCAATTTCCATTCTACGTCATGGGAAACATTTGCCTTAATATTAAGTGTATAAGCAAAAAACTCTATCCTACTGGCATAGCAACGCCAGCAAGTGGGACTGTGTGCCCCAACATCTTCAGCGCCCTGGTGTATAGGGCAGCATTTATCTTTTCATATACCTTGAATTTTTCTATGATTTCTGGTGTGGGAGAGCTTTTGGATGGAATGTAATATTTTCTATGACCAACCAAAAAATCAGGCCCTTGGGAAGTCAAGTTTTCTCTTTTTTTCTGAAAGGAACTGAGACCTTTCTAGGTGTCTTTTATTTAATATATTTATTGGTGCTGATAACAACAAATGTTATTTTTCAATGGTTAAACCCTTTGTGCTTTGAGGGGCCCTGGTTCCTGGTGGAAGGTGGTTGGGGAATGTTCTGAAAACTTCATAGCCAAGTCTTCTGCTACTTATCACCAAGATGAAGATATTTCTTGACAGAATGGGTTTCTTGCAGACTCAAACCCATAGTTGTTCAGACATCAGACTCACAGGCTTGATTCTACCAAAATAAAAAATAAAAAAGACTAACAAGCTCAAGAAGCAGTTTGATCAATAAATAATCAAACCATCCTGATCTCATAGACCCAACCTAAATTGATGAGCCAAATAAATAAATAAATAAATCATGGAAATATGGCACATTAATTTAAAAGTTTTAATTACACTTTAAGGTACCAAACATTTTAAGAAATTATATCTACAATGTTTGAAGCATAATTTTTCACATTTGAAGCATATTTTTTCACATTTATAATTTTACCCACAGATGATATTATGTTTGATGATATTCCTTTTTTGGCAGATCAGCTACAACACCAACTGCAGCGGGAAAGAAAAAGAAAATTAAAATCGAATCAAATCTTAATGTATCCTTTTTTTGGATCAAACCATCTCCCCATTGACGAGAAGAATTTTCTAGAGGTGGTGGTAAGGACAAATATGAAAGAAAAAAAAAATACCGTAAATATAATATATCAAACGTGAAGTATTATTGGCATAGTTTCTCCAAACGTTGGGTACCCGGCTTTAATTTATCCATTTAAAAAGATAAAATGGAAAAAAGAAGCCATGAACTATTGGGCTTTAAGAGTATGAAAGGTTCGCTCATTGGATGATAGGCTTGGGCCAATTGAACCACCTGATCCGACCTCCAAGTATTTGACCACCCAGGTCTTCATAGATTTCCCTTCTTTTGAAGCACAGTATTTGATGGGGACCCTCTTGCCTTCTTTACAGTTTACAACTTTCAAGAGGAAAGAATCCAGAAGGGAAAAAACATAAAGGGCAAACAGCTTGGAAGGCAAAGAAAGGCTTTAGAGATAGATCCTTTTGTGCTTATTAACCCTCTGATTGGTATCCTTGAAAATGGTTTTCTGACTTCCATGTGGTCCTGTGAACTTGTCTTAATAGTGCTCATTAACCCTCTGGTTGGTATCCTTGAAAATGCTTTTCTGACTTCCATTGAGTCCTGTGGACTTGTCTTAACAGCCTTACCGTGGATCTATAGCACGAGAGTGGATCACATTCACGTACGAGAATGTACGAGAACGATCCTGGTCTGTAGATTTAGAATTAATTTTCTCTTTCTTCATTTAATAGATTCTAAATCCATGGACCAGGGACATATGAGAACATTCTCGTACGTGAACCTGATCCTTTCACCTATGGTACCCCCTTTTGAAGGAAGTTTCTAAGGTACTTCTCCTTGGCGCAATCAAAGATAAAAGATATATCTTCTAGTGGAAGGATGTTTAGGTATTTCAGTATTTCCCAGTGAGGTTTTAAGAGTGGGTATTTCTCAACCTTCAATGATAGGTAAGCGTGTTCTACCAAAAAAAAAATGATAGGTAAGCGTGTCTGGTGTTATTTATATCACCAATCTCTATAGCTGTGCTCTCAATCTTCCTAACTCCTTTCCAGTAAGATATTAATATGGTATGATCTGACATAATTAATATGGTTATTAGAGACTAGTTGAGATCTTGTTTAATTTAAAGAAGTTGAGTTGGGAATCGGGATCATGTTCAGTTGCAAGTTTCAACGGAGTTGTGCCTTTTTTCAAGACAGCCCATGCTTGGATGATAACTTTTAGTCTAATTACATGTACATGTAAAGGCCAACATGGAAAAGGCACAATGTCCACGTGGCTACTTCAACCCAAAGGACAGGCTGGATTGGCCATGTCATAAGACCCCCCATGGAGAAAAGACCCATAAGGATATTAACCTATTCTCAACCCTCTAATGTGACTATTAGAAAATGGAGTTTCCAACCTTCTTAAATGGAGATTTTTATAATTTTTTCTCCTACTATGACCATGTAAACCCCACGTGGATGATATCATTCTCTACACTAGCATTGATGTGGCATGCCTAATTCTCCCCACCCTGGTGTCATGTGGAACTCGCCCTATATTTTATTTGAGGTTCAGTTTCTATACAAAAACATGGGCCTCCTTTGGGTCCATACTGAGCTCTTGACCTAACCAAGCAGGGCCTAGCTAGGTGTTACCTAAGCCCAGCCCATTGACAACCCGAAAACCCTACCACCCTCAGAGTCCTAACAAGCTGTAGGGGGCCGAGACCATCATAGGAGGCCCTTTGCTGCCTGAAAGCTATGGCCCAGGAACTTGTATACATTAGAACTCACAAGAGATCAATAGATTGGCATCCCAGGGTAAGGCATGCCTGAGGTACATAACTCTTCCCTCAAACAATCAAGGCTTTAGCTCCACAGAGATTCTGGAAAGTGCCAAAACTTATCAGAAATTTTTTTCCTGTCAAGGATGAATCCTAGCTACTTTGCCCTCAGAAACCCTTGAAACAGCATACCACTTAAATTAACCATAAGTAGCCAAATGATCCAAGGTACCCATGCATAGCTAAAACAAAATTAAGCCCACCAAAATACCCTGCTTTCATTTTCTTCACATAGGCTCCGTTTGCTTGCAAGAGGATTTTAAAGAGAAGGGAAGTGAAATTTCCATACTTAAAAAATAAATGTTTATAATCATTATCCCATGTGATTCAATGTGAATATATATAAACTACTTGATTTTTTTATCCATATTTGGTAATGATACATTTTACATGTAATTTTTATTTTATATATTATAGCAAAGGGTTTTGGATGTAAAGTAAAGTGAAATTTTATAACCAAATATGGAATGAATATGGAATGATTTGAAGTAATGATATAGTCACATGGGGTAATGATTACATATATTTCTTTTTTAAGTATGAAAATTTCACGTCCCTACCCTTTAATTCCTCTTGCAACCAAACATAGCCAAAGAGAATGAGTAAGAAGAGATGATTTTCCCATCTGTCCCAAGATTTAAAAGCAAAAGTAGCTTTAAATAATAAATACACGAGGGACATCAGTTACCGCTTAATCTCTCACCCAACTCTCTTAGCACAACAAAAATAATGAAATATGACCTCAGTTTGCAGTAGCTTTACCTCAGACGCCTGGTAGTTTTGGACTTGCTTCCATAGCAGCACCACAATCCCGAGTCTAATTTCCGAAATTGCTCCATCAGCTGTATGAGTTCCCTTTTCACCTACAGCTTCAGGTTGCTGTCTGACCATTCTTGCTTGCATCCCCAAGAGTGAATCTTGCAAACCTTCGAACCTTTATGTTCTCTCCTAGAGCAGCAACAGTCTGCTTCACCAAGTCTTTCACCAGCAAGCTGTCATTCTTGATGAAGGGCTGTTCCAAGAGTACAAGTTCTCCAAGCCTCTTTGAGACCCGGCCCTCTACAATCTTCTCTCTTATGTTCTCTGGCTTTGACAGCAAGTCCTCTCTCTGCATCTCCAGTTCCTTTTCCTTGTTCACCATACTCTCTGGAATATCTTCAATGGAGACGAATTGTACTTGTGGACAGGCCACAACCTGCATTGCAAGATCTTCTACCAGCTCCTTGAATTTCTCACTTCTACCAACAAAGTCAGTTTCACAGTTGACTTCAATCAGTACCCCAATACGAGAATCATGGATGTAAGATCCAATCCTTCCTTCCACAGCAAGACGGCTGGATTTCTTGTCGGCAGTTGAAAGACCCTTCTTTCGAAGGTACTCCTGTGCTTTCCCAAGGTTACCTCCAGTTTCTGCAAGAGCTCTCTTGCAATCCATCATGCCTGCTCCTGTTTCTTCACGTAGTTGCTTGACTAGTGCCGCAGAGACAGTTACTGTTGGTGGTCTGCGATGAAGTTTTAAGCATCTTTACAGTCACAGCATATAAATTAACAGGAAGAAGACAGTCATGGATGGATAAACATTGACAGATTGGTATGAAACACAACCCCTATTTGTCCAATTCAAACCATTCATATGATATGAAAAAAAACCTCCAGAATTGCTGTGTTCAGTGTTCCAGCCACATAGTATATACCCCTATGTGCACAGGACACACTGCCCAGTAATGCCAACCCATAAAGATGTAAGTTTTTAATTGAAACAGTCCCCATGAAGATCTTTCTTTTACATGTTGCAGTGGGGTATTTCTTTTGTTGAACTTAGTGCTATTCCCAAACAGGGAATTAAGTAGCGCCCACAACAGGGACAGGATTGTCCTTGTCTCCATTGTTTTTGTCTTTTTTGGTTTTTTCCTTTATGTAAGTGGGGTTTCTTTTGTCTTTCTTCTTGACCTAAAGTTGTATATACAATAAGAGAACCTGAGATTATATTCACATTGAATTAATCTCAGGTTGCTCTCCATTCTTGAGACTTCCTCTGGTTACTTCATCTACTTCCTCCTCTCTTCTCTTTTCTTCCTCTTTTTCTTCTTGTTTCTGGTTTTCTGGTTTAGCTACAGCTTCTGAAACTGTAACATCTATGAAACTTTTCCCGGAGGAGAGGTGATTTGGAAAATATGTATAGCCCTTTCCGAGCACCACCTATGTTTCCATGCAATATTTTAGAGACATCCATATCCATTCGCTAGCAACCGGTCCAGCAAACCACCCCAATACAAGTATATGACGGAGTTCATATGGTTATAGCATTAAATTGGAGTTTGCAGAGATCCTGTGCAATCAATGAATGCAAGGCAAGCCCCTCAATAGAGAAATGAGGGGAATTTCCTAAAGATCACTGAAAAGAGATAATGACTTAGGGACGGGAATTTTGTGAAAAAGGCTAAGTGAGTATCTAATGACCACATTATTCATTTACAACCCACTGTTAGCCATGATGAAAAGCAATTTTTTTGTGAAACAAAATAGATTCTTATAGTAAATTATATCAATTTAATTATCACTATATAGAAACCTTCTAGGATGGTAACCGTATGGTATTAAACCACTTATTAGAGCCAGAATAGTAAGTTAAAGTTTGGAAACAAGAAAAACACAAAGGGAAAATTTCCAGGAAAACTGTCAAAATGGACCACCAGCATGCTTCATGGTGCTAAGTATTGCGCAATAAAGAGATATCTGCATAAAATCAATGTAGCTGAGATGAAGATGTCAAGATGATTTCACATTAAGACAATTGATGAAATCAATTGAGATGGTTTGCAATAAGAAACAAAGAAAAACTAATGCACCACGAAAGGAGTACTTAGTTCCAATTAGGGGTGTTAAAGGACAACAGGAAGACCAAAATGTCTTGGATTGAAGAAAAGACGGCACTTAAAATATGACAGTATATATGATCTCGTAATAGTGGAACAATAGAACAGAATTCAGCAGCCAAACTCAAAAGATTGGGATAAGGTTTATTAAGTTGAGAGTGACCAGAGAAGTGTGCATACGACAGAATATAAGAGGGCAGCGCATTTACCTTATTTATTAATTTAGAGAAGTATTTTAGAAGGCTATATATTTCTGAAGGGGTGTGCGTGCTCAAGCCTGTTGTGCCATTTTAATAATACAGACATTTGTAATATGGATACAATATATGTATGTATGTCTGATCATTTGTTTGTTTAGTAAACAATTACTTCAGGAATGGGGTAAATTTTGCTAGTTGATGTCAATAACTATGGATACTCTTCCACACGCACTATTAGGAGCATAAAGAAGGAAAGAAACACAAGGACATTTGAATCTTATGACAACACACCTTTGGTAAAGGCAGAGTAAACCAAAGGAAAGGATCTCTGTTAGGACCTCCGCTTGAAGGGAATTCTTCGGAACTTGCCTTGACGATTTTATACAAATAACAAGCACTGATTACAACACAGCTCTCTCCTATCATGTTAAAATTTTCCCCCACCACAAATATTAGCAGGCATGTTTGCTGAACTTATTCTACCCAAAAAGGAAAAAAAAAAAGTTTTGCTGAACTCATAACAACCAACTGATGAATTCCAGTGTAATATTACTTTCATTTATTTTTCCTTACCCCTACCCCAGCCCCCCCCCCCCCCAAAAAAAAAAAAATCATCTGGGTATAAAATCAGAAAGTGGGTTTAATTTAGTGAAAATAAGCCTTGGGTTTGTTTACATACGTGTCAGGCCTTTGTTCCAATGGGCTTTTTTTTCTTTTCTTTTCCCGTAATAGGCCACTTTAATGGGCTTAAAATATAGGTAGAAGGAAAGAAACTGTGATTTACTTTATTAATTAGTCTAGTTAGAGTATTATTCCTTTCAAGCTGTTAATGGCCACAACAATGTAAATCAACACACAACACCCCCAGCATGTGCAGGCCCCCACAAACATGGCTCTTCACGTGACACCATCATATGGCACCAAGGGGCGCAACACACAACACAAAACCCTCACACTTATCAGTCATCGAACACCCAACCTCCTAACTCTAATACCGTGTTACAACTGCTTATCCCAAAAACTTGTGCTGTTAAAGACCACAACAATGTATATACACAACAGTCATTAAAGTTTTTTAGTTGGCTGGATTAGATCTATATGAGTCCAATCTTGTTTCAACTTGTTTTCTCCATTATTTCACAGTTACATATTCAGTTAAGACCACCTCCAAGGTAAGCTATTATCTAGAGGAGTTTTAAACTTAGTTTGAGTCATATTTTGAGTCATTTATATAAGTTAATAAGGGGCTACAGCTATAGCTGTCAAGGTGTCGCCCAGGCGGCTATCTAGGCGATTGGCCACCTAGTTGTCTAGGTGCCTAGGTCGCAAAATCCGTCAGAAAGGGGGGGACGGGGGAAAAAGCAGGGGAAAAGATAGAAGAGGAGAAGTTTCGGCAGCAGCCATTGTGCTGTTGGGAGTTGCAGCGGCTGCCAGAGATGTAAAAAAAAAAAAAGTGGCAGCCACTGTGCCGCCAGGCTTGCAGCTGAGAGAAGAAGTCTGCCTCCCTTCTCTCCTCTTCTTCAGCTGTCAAACCCTAGTCAATAGCAATTTATATTTAGTCATATGATACAATACATCACACTTTTTTTTTGGGATGAATACAATACATCACACTTAACTTGTTTATTGTACACCAACGAATAAAAGAAAAGAAATAAAAATTAAAAAGGCATCAAGTGTGTATAACATTAAAAAAAATAATAATAACAATAAAAAAAAATATATCGTTCACTTATATGTGCATTCCTAGGCATCTGGCTACCACTTTGGGTCGCCTCGCCGCTGTGACAACTACGGCTACAACCCTACATATGATTTGATGAATGATAGTTTGCATTTTGCCTTCAGTTCCGTGGTGATTCAGAATATGGTCTGGTGATTCGATTTTATCCCCTGCTGTAATGATTCAATTGGTTAGATGGTGCTGATTCCAATCAAGTATCAGATGGTGATTTCTGATTCATATTCCCGTCTTATATTCTTCTTAACTCCTTATTTTTTCCACCAGTCCAGGTCAGATTTCTTTACTTAATTCCTGTGCATGCCTTCTTTTTCAATTCTGATTTATGACTTCAGTTAAGGACTTTGTTTACTGTTTCATCACCATACCAGTCCACTAACTGATTTTGAATTGAACCCTCCCAGAAACTGCCATTGATTTCTAGTGTGAATGGGCTTTTCAAGAATCCAATCCTCAGTAAGATTCTTCAATAACTTCAAATCTGGCAATCAGAATCTGGCCAAACTTTATTAAAGTTGTTCTTCTCTATCATTCTGACCTTTGACCAGATTTGACTCAAATTATTATTAATAATTCTCTATTATTAAAATTCTATCGAATTTTAGTTTCTGTTAGAAGTTTCAGTTTCCTGTTTCAACAAGGAAAGTTCAGTATATTGAGAACAGACCATTGGATTGCTGTGAGACTTTCAAGGGATTATTCTTCTTCCCTGTCAGACCACTCGACCCGACTTCTGGCCACATCAAGCTTGGTTTTTGCTCCTGTTAAAATTAAATTTATGTTTGCTAGTTTCTATTCCCTTCTCTGCTATTCTAATTTACTGCAAATTCTGATCCTTAGCTTTTCGGTGATTTACCCATCAAACATAACAGAAACAGGTGCCAATCTCTTTAATGGAGACAAGTGGAAATTACAGTCTTATAGTTTTTAAGCACCAGCCAGGGCCAGACACCAAAATTTATGCCCATACACAAGGATTGGTTCTGTGACCATAGATTATTTTAATTTTGATTGTCAGCGAATCTTCTTAGTTCATGAGAGAAAAAATAATCACAATAATATTACTTTTTAGGGAACAGACAAGGGGAGGAAGAAACACTTACTTTTCCACAGTTTCCTTAGCTTCAACAGCAGCAGGTTTATCTTTTTCTGGTGCAGCAGGAAAGGACTTTGCTGCAGTTTGGGCTGCCACCTCCGCAGCAAAATCTTGGGTTTTTTTCTCCAATCCTTCTCCAAGATTGTAACGCGCAAACCTATTTACCTTAATATTTTCTCCAATGGTTGCGATTGTCTGCTTCACCCAATCCTTTACTACCAATTTATCATTCTTTATATAAGGCTGCTCCAGCAAAGCAAGCTCCCCTAGCTGCTTCTTGATCCGACCTTCCACAATCTTCGATCTTATCTGCTCTGGTTTTGACAATAGATCTTCCTTTTGCATCTCGATCTCCCTTTCCTTAGTCACAATCTCTTCAGGAACGTCATCAACATTAATATACTGCACTTGAGGGCAGGCAGCCACTTGCATAGCAAGGTCATCAACTAACTCCTTGAATATGTCACCCCGTGATACAAAGTCTGTCTCACAGTTCACCTCAATCAGGACTCCAATCCTGCTATCATGAATGTATGAGCCGATCCTACCCTCAGCTGTAACTCTGCTGGCCTTCTTATCTGCACTTGCTAAGCCTTTCTTTCTGAGGTACTCCTGAGCTTTAACAATGTCCCCTCCAGTTTCTGCAAGAGCCTTTTTACAATCCATCATGCCCGCTCCTGTTTCTTCACGGAGCTGCTTTACAAGTGCAGGAGGTATGGTTGCTGCATTCCATGCATAAATTGAAGTCAGTAACTATAGGAACAGATGCTGTTCTCCCATTCACGTGACTAGCTTCCAATTAATCTCTCCAGTCCAAAATATATGCCTAAATCCCTTGGCATGATATATGAATCCATACTTGACAAATTTTTTTTTTGGCTCCAAATTAACAAAAGTTACCAGCACATAAATCATGTCCAATAACAAGATGCCCATAGCAAAGTGTGCCACAAAAAAAATATGATCTTACATGTGTCACAAAAAAACTTATTAAGAAAAATCATAATTTACATTTCATTCATTTTTTGTACCACTTATATTAGGTACTATCATGCATGCTGAGCTTAAGCCTTATTGCTTACGATATAGAAATCCCTCAAGCGTGAGGCACACCTCATACTAGAAAACCAGAAATCTTGGGGATCATATGCTTGAGTTATCAATATTTTCCCCCTACAACCCGTTTCCTTTAAGAATATCTATTCCCCATCTCTCTAATTATTGCCTTTGTATTTTCGAATTTTCATGTATTTGATAAGCAATTTTGTGAGGATTATGCCAAGGATTAAGGGATAAGGATCAAGGATCAGATGAGTCCCAATCAATTTGGCAACCGCCTCCAGATCAATCTGAAGGCAATCAAACCTCAGTTGATTCTTGGCTTAACTCAAGATTGATAAGCAAAAACCTGGCCAAAACCCAACTCAGATTAGCCCCATCAAACTGTAAACAAACGATCCTTAAATCCTTGAGATCTCCATGTTGACATCATTTTCATCCCAAAATTGTGTTGACTGCAATATGCAATATAGAAGAAACAAATGTAGTAAAAGCAGGGAAAGCTAAAAACCTTTAGTTGAGGTTCCCTGGGGAGAACTGTCAGACTGTCCATTCGAGTTGATGACATTGTCATTCTTCTCTGGTGTTGGTGGCAACTTTTCACTTTCATTTTCATTTGATGTAGCTGAAGGGACTTCATTGCCTACAGTAAGTGGTGCTTGTGTCTGCATTTGATCAATTGTTAAAGCATCATCAGCTTGACTTGTTATGGCTTCTTTCTCATCTTTGTTTGATGTAGCCAAAGTGACTTCATTCTCTACGGTCAGAGGTGCTTCTGTCTGCACTTCAGCATTTGCTAAAGCATCATCAGCTTGACTCTTCATAACTTCCTCTTCATCTTCATTTGATGTAGCCGGAGGGACTTCATTCACCACACTTGTAGGTGCTTGTGTTTCTACTTCATTTACTAGAACATTGTCAGGTTGACTCTTTATAACTTCCATTTCATGTTCATTTGACATAGCTGAAAGGATACTGTTCTTTACAGCCGGGGGTGCCTGTGTTTGCTCTTCATCATTTACTAAAGCAACATCCACTTGACTTTCTATAAATTTCTCACTGTCAACACTTTCTGAAGACAAGATCTGATCAACACTCATTTCTCCAGCTGGGTCAGATTTTCCATCTTCCTTCAATTCATCAGTTACAGGAGCAACTTCTGGTATCTGATTCTCAGAAGGAACACTTGCTTCAGGTGTCACCAATTCGGGAGCCACATCCTCTTCCAGTAAGGTTTCTTTAGAAGCATCCACACTATGTGATGAACTAGAGACTGTCCCTTCAGTATCCTCATTGCCACTCTGGGGTACCATGGAAGGAGCATCTAGAATTTCAGATGCTACTTCAACTCTGTTTCCTTCCTCTTCTGAAGAAGTTTTATCATCTTCAACAACCTTGTCTACTGCAGAAGGCACACTATCCTGATCCTCTTCACTGCTTGTTGGCTGGTCTGGCACTTTTGGAATGTCAGTCTCCAAATCAGTCTGATTGACCTTACCCTCTATATCTTCTTTAGTTTTTGGTGTTACTGTAGTTTTATCTGAATTTTGTACTTTCTCCCTCTCATCCAAAAATGCAGCAATATCCTTGTTCTGACGGAAAGCTAACAAAAAGGGGTTAGTAGCTTCATGCACCACCCCTTGGATGAGCTTTGAGTCCAAACTTCCAACATCTTCTTCTTTCTTCATTGTCAAGGTAACCTGTCCTCTCGTGATACGTAATACCTTGACACCAACTTCTTGGCCAACCTGCAGCATAGAGCCCCCCATAATGTCTGCTAACCCTTCATCAGATTCCTCAGATGTAGGAAGGAATCCTTCCTCCCCTTCAGGAAGAGCTATAAAAGCACCTGCTCTGTTTAAGCTCTTTACAGTGCCCTGCAGGTCCTGTCCCTTGACAAACTTTGAGCTTTTTCGTACCTCATCTCGTTTTTGGTTTGACTTTGTGCCGTTCCTTCTCGTAGTTCTTGGCTTATCCCCAGTGGCAGTAGCATCTTTCCGTTGCTGGAGCTTACTGACATCATCATTCTCCCTCATTGATAGAGAAATCCGTCCATTCTCAGTATTTGATTCTACCAACCGCACCTTCACCTCTTGGCCTATGGAGACAACGCTTCCAACATCCTTAACAAAACTATCACTCAACCTAGAAACATGTACCAACCCATCTGTGAAAGCTCCAAAATCAACAAAAGCACCAAATGGCTGGATTGATCTTACTTTCCCCGTAAAAGTTGCACCAGGAACCAAATCCTCATCCTTCACAGGTGGCATCTCACTCTTCCTAGCTGGTCTTGAGCGTTTTGATTTAACAGTTGGAGTAGCACTGGCATTGGCACTGGCACTCGAGGAAGGTGTTTCACTTTTCTCCAACGCATTAGATTCAACTTCAGAAATGCCATCAGCATCTTTACCAGCAACGGCAGGATCCAACTCCTCTACTGCTACTTCAGTCCCTGTGGCTGCCAAGGTATGCAATCTCGACCCATGTACAGAGAAACCAGTTTTGTATCTCGGGAATACGCCCACAGATGCTGACAAAGGTACAAAAAGCTTTTGCAAAGGTAATTTTTGTTTTGTGGTTTTCCTCAAAGAATTGCTTCTGTTCAGATAGTTAGTTTTACTTGACATAAAAGGGATTGCAGGAACAAGTCCAGCATTGCTCACTGAGAAAGGAACTACAGGTGTCATGTTGACTGGATTTGTACCAGTAGAAAGTTATAGTCTGCAGCTAGAATAGGTTCATTATTCTTCTTCTCACCTGTGCAGAAATGAGTGATGAGCATGAATAGAGAGAATAAGTATTCCAAGAGATTGAGAGTCTTAAGAAGCAATTGCTGAAGCATAAAAATGGAAAAAGACTTGGAAAACAAAGGAAAAATTGATTTACAAAATAAATGTACTAAAAATAAATAGTAATTGAACAAGGATATGTGAATAGGTGTACCCAATGCATGAGGCTCCCACCACTGCAGGGTCTGGGGAGGGTCATAATTATGCAGCCTTACCCCGCTTCACAGAGGGGCTCTTTCCCGACTCAAACTCGTGACCACTAGGTCACAATGGAGCAACCTTACCGTTGCACTGAGGCCCATCTTCAAATGTTTAAATTTTACTCTACTATCTACCTCCACGCTTGTTCTTTGTTTCCAAAGCTCACAAATTTGAGTATGAATAGCAGAAAATTTATAGAACCACTGTGGCACCCTCTTCGGAGTAATACCAATCATTCATTTCAGAATATAAAATGTGTATATATACATATATATATATTTTCCCTCGTCAAGCAGACAAATATAAAATGTAATATTAATTTAACTTTTATATTATGCTTGAGAACCTTCATCTGATAACATCAACTCCCCCACCATCTACAAGACTCCTGATGAACCGAAAATTTTCTTATGAATCGTTCAACCATTCTTATGCAATCTAGGGTTGTAGATAGTATTTACTAAGATTAACTTGAATGTGATTGTAATGGCTGAAGTAGGTGAGCTAGAAGGGTAAACATGCCCTGGTTGGACCAGTAAGAACCTCTAGAATACAAATGAAGGATGCCTTTGCAATAAAAAAAAAATTCAAAACTAATAATCTTTTGTCAAGTTGTCTATAGGCAACACAGATCAATTACATGTGGGGCAGAGCCAGATTCTTCCTCGATGGCAGTAACTAATCAAAAGCAAGGAGGGGTAGGTCAGGTTTTGCAAGTCAAATTCGACCCTATTAAGTAGAAAACCCAACTCTTTATTGAAAAAGTAGGGGGAAAAGTGAGCAATGATCAACCCTAACCCAATTGCCTTTCGGATGCGTCTACTGTTATGGATAAGCCACCATAGGCTGTCACACATGTTATCATTTCTTTTGTAACCGCCTCTTGTACTCACGTGGTTGGTTATGTCTGTTATAATCTCCTTCTTTGTAACTAGTATAAATATGTAAAGTGATCATTTCATAATTAATAGAAATTCAATACATTTCATGGTATCAGAGCAGTTATTGCTCAAACGAGTTCCTTCTCTTTCCTCAAACAAGTTCTTTCCTTTTTCTTGATTTTCTTGTTCATGGCGTCCCCTGCTAAAGCCAGCTCGCACTCTGATGCCACTCTCATGTCCTCGCTAATCGCTCCCAATGTCTCTTCCTACCTATCTCTCAAGCTCACTCACACGAACTACCTCCTCTGGCATGCGCAATTCCTGCCGTTGCTCAAAGGTTATAATCTCCTGGGATTTGTTGATGGCACCTTTCCAAGATCGTCGGTGATCGATTCTACATCCTTTGTAACTAGTTTTGCCACTGCACTGTGGGATCGTCAAGATCAGCTCGTTCTGTCCTAGATTATCTCTTCGCTCTCTGAGAATGTTGTTTCTCATGTGGTTAGCTGTACCACTTCGCATGAAGCTTGGAGCACTCTAGCTCATGTTTTTGCTCCTTCCTCTAGAGCCAGAATCACGGATCTTAAATATCGTTTATCAAGATTACAGAAAGGTTCAGATTCCATAACTGAATACCTTCGCACTCTTCGTTCCATTGCAGATACCTTAGCCGCTATAGACAATCCGATCAGCAACGAAGATCTGGTTCTGGCTGCTCTTCGTGGTCTTGGTCCTGAATTTCATGATTTCGCAACGTCTGTGCGTCTTCGTGCCGATCCTGTCACCTTCATTGACATCAATGGTTTACTTCTTAGTCATGAGAGCTTCAACAACTCTTTGGCTCTAGATGCTTCATTGTCAGTTTCAACTGCAAATATGGCTTCTAGTGGTGGATCGAATACTCGTGGATCATTCCGATCTCGTGGCGATCGTTTTGGCTGCACTCGTTATGGCCGTCGAAATCAGTATTCCTATGGCCGCACTGGCGGATATCATAATAATCAACATTACGGTGGTCGCTCTGGTGGTTTCCCTCAACACCAACAGCATACTGAGTCCTATTCTCATCCGACATTTGGTTACAACCAAAATCGGAACAACAGTCGAGGTGACTCTACTACTGGTGTTCGATCATCCTCTCCATCATTTACCAATCATCCACGGCTCAATTGCCAAATCTGCAATGTTGCTGGTCACATGGCGTCTCATTGTCCCCAAAGGTTTAACCATGCCTTTCTTGGTATGGCGTCATCTACCTGTCCTATGTTCTCTTCCTGGTTATTGGATTCAGGCTCTAACCATCATTTAACTGCAAATCTGAGCAATTTGGCATTTAGTACACCTTATGATGGTTCTGATCAGATTGTTGTGGGTAATGGTCAGCGCCTTTCCATTTCTCATATCGGTTCTACTATGCTTCTTTCTCCATCTTATTGTTTTCAAGTTTCAGAGATTTTTTGTGTCCCAGGAATTCATATAAACCTTCTCTCTGTAAATAAATTTGCAAGAGAGAACAATGTCTCCTTTGACTTCTGTTCTAACTCCTTCTCTGTTAAGGACTTTCGGACGGGAAAGATTCTGCTTCAAGGCCTGAGTGACAATGGGCTCTATTATATGCCGCTCTCCTCCATCTTCCCAACACCATCCACTGCTATGACAAGCACCAAGCTCTCAATTCGTGACTGGCATTGCCGGCTTGGCCATCCATCTCTCAAGGTTGTGCGACGAGTTCTTCATCAACTTCAGCTTTCTCCATCAAATAATACTTCACCTGCCCTCTGTGATGCGTGTCAACAATCCAAAAGTCATCAACTTCCATTTCAACTTTCGACTTCAATAAGCTCTACTCCATTGGAGTTATTGCACTGTGATGTGTGGGGTGCTTCACCAATTGTTTCCACTGAGAAGCAACGGTATTATGTTCTATTTGTAGATGATTACAGCAAATATACATGGCTCTATCCTATGATTCTTAAGTCTGATGTGCTGTCTATATTCACTACGTTTAAAGCATATGTTGAGAAGTTCTTTTCGTGTCCAATCAAGGCTTTACAAACGGATTGTGGTGGTGAATTTCAAAAGCTTGATCCATTTTTAAAACTTCATGGTATATCTCATCGGTTATCCTACCCACACACACAAGCGCAAAATGGTGCTGCCGAACGGAAGCACAGACACATTGTTGAACAGGTCTTGCTCTTTTATTTGAAGCTCATGTTCCTATTCGATTTTGGAGTCATGCCTTTCTCGCTGCTGTGTACTTAATCAATAGGATGCCATCACCACTCATTGGTAATCTCAGTCCCTATGAGCGTCTTTTTCATGCTGTTCCAGATTACTCTTCCTTGCATGTATTTCTTTGCCTCTGCTATCCTTGGCTACGGCCTTATGCGCGTCACAAGCTAGAGCCGCAATCAAAGCCTTGTATTTTCCTTGGCTACTCTCTCCAACACAAAGGCTACAAATGTCTTGATGTTTCTACTAATAGAATGTACATTTCTCGGCACGTTGTTTTTGATGAAACATCATTCCCATTCAAGCCGTCACCTACTTCTCCTTCTCCAATTTTATCTACTGCTACTGTTTCCCATTGGCTTTCTGTTCCTCCTTCACTTCTGCATTCTCCCATTGGGCCTTCTTCCACTTCCCCTGTTAGGCCTTCTTCACTTCTCCCTTCTTCTCCAATTGGGTCTCCATCTCCTCTTACGGCCTCTTCTGGGCCTCACTTCTCTACTAATCCTTCTCATTTTGTCCAGCCCAATCCTATTGTTTCTCTTGGATCCATCTGAGTTGTCTTCTTCACCCGACTTACCATCCAATTCCACTTCCTTTGATCCAATTTCTATTGCTCGCCACCCTATGACTACTCGGTCTAGAACTGGCTCTCTCAAACCTCCACCCTCTAAACTGAATTTGGCTGCCACTAAATACCCTCTTGAAGACTATAGCGAGCCGACGTGCTATTCTCAAGCTCTTAAGCTGGCTCCCTGGCAGTATGCAATGCAGGATGAGTTCAATGCTCTGCTGAAAAATAAAACGTGGGTTCTTGTGCCACCCTCTTCCTCACAGAATATAATCGGTTGTAAGTGGGTCTTTCGGTTGAAACGCAAATCTGATGGCTCTGTAGAACGTCACAGGGCGCGTCTTGTCGCCAAGGGATTCAACCAAAGACCAGGCCTTGATTACAAGGAAACTTTTAGTCCGATTATTAAACCTGCAACGATTCTCATTGTTCTTTCCTTAGTTGTTACCCACAACTGGCCCCTTAAACAACTTGATGTTCAGAACGCTTTTCTCCATAGTGATCTCACTGAGCTGGTGTTTATGTCACAACCTCCTGGTTTTGTAGATCACTCTAAGCTTGACCATGTCTGTCTTCTACAGAAATCCCTGTACGGCCTTAAGCAGGCTCCACGAGCGTGGTACAATCGGTTAAGCTCCTTTCTTTTGTCTCACGGGTTTCGATCTTCTAAGACTGATACCTCCTTATTCATTTACCAGAAAGATAGTGTGACCATATATTTTCTCATCTATGTTGATGATTTGATTGTTACTGGCAATAATACTCTGGCCATCCAAGCTCTTGTTGCTGTGCTATCTCGGACCTTTGCTATCAAGGATCTTGGAGATCTTAATTATTTTCTCGGTATTGCAGTTACCCGATCATCGGATGGCTTATTTCTCTGTCAACAGAAATATATCACTGATTTGTTGCATAGCTCCAACATGGCTGGGGCCAAACCTTTTCATACACCTATGTCTACCTCTCCTGTTCTTACAGCTGCTACCGGTACTCCTCTTCTAGATGGTAGTGAATATCGTCGTATTATCGGTGCCTTGTAGTATCTCACTGTCACGAGGCCTGATATCAGCTTTGCAGTGAATCGGGTTGCCCAGTTCATGCATTGTCCTACGGATTTGCATTTGACAGCAGTCAAGCGTATTTTACGCTATTTAAAGTTCACCGTCTCTGATGGACTTCATTTTCGTTCATCTTTCGATTTATCTCTTTACGCCTATTCTGACGCTGATTGGGATGGATGCCCTGATGATCGGAAATCGACGACTGGTTATAGCGTCTTCCTTGGCTCGCACTTAATCTCATGGTGCTCTCGCAAACAACGTACTGTTTCTCGTTCCTCAACCGAGGCTGAGTATCGTGCGGTTGCTACTGTTGCAACTAAAATCGTTTGGATTCGTTCTCTTTTACATGAGCTTGGTGTTTATCTTGCTCGTGCCCCATTGATTTGGTGCGATAATGTGGGTGCTACCTACTTAACTGCGAATCCCATCTTTCACTCGCGTACTAAACATATAGAAATCGATTTTCACTTCGTCAGGGATATGGTTGCGTCTGGTCAGCTTCTTGTTCGATTCATCTCGACCATTGATCAAGTGGCTGACATCTTTACCAAGAGTCTCTCTCGGCAACGTTTTCATCTTCTTCGTGGCAAGCTCACTGTGGGTTCACCCCCAGTGAGCTTGAGGGGGCCTGTTATGGATAAGCCACCATAGGCTGTCACACATGTTATCATTTCTTTTGTAACTGCCTCTTGTACTCACGTGGTTTGTTATGTCTGTTATAATCTCCTTCTCTGTAACTGGTATAAATATGTAAAGTGATCATTTCATAATTAATAGAAATTCAATACATTTCATCTACAACTTAACAAAGTCTCTTCATTTAACCCCAAGAGGGTTGCTCAGTTGGCAAAGTCCAACAACTCAAAATTAAGAGGTCATGAGTTTAACTCTCCTTAGGGCCAAACTATCCCCAAAAAAAAATATGTTGCTTCATTTAAATGATTCTGCCTATATCTCGAATTCAAATGCAACGAATTCCATCTAATGATAAGTATTTTAGAGCATTTGCACTAGTCGACCATTGAATACCATGCATCTTTCCATGTATTATGAAAATCATATGTGTTTCATATTAAACAGGAATCAAGCACAAAGTGATTACTATCTATGCCAATGTGTATGCATGAACTTAGTGCACTGGATTAACAGTGGTTTCTGCTTGGAGAGAGGATAAAACTGGTTGAATTTGAGACATGGATATAGAGTTAGGACTCCTTGTAACTAGCATATTTCCTCCAGATTACTGGAGCTCAACACCAACCTCATGGTTGTTCCACAAATGTCCTAGCTACCTCTGCAAACAATGTTGAACTTTTGTAATCTAAATTTAGATGACAGAAAGAAAGAACGGTAAACATCCCAAAATTGGTTTGCCACGTCTTACTTCCGTCAACCTGTCTCCTTATTTAGCTGGCAGTCAGTTGAGCTCACGAAGCAGATTCTCTATCTAGAGACTAAAATTTTCATAAAATTTCCATTTTGGGTACCTATAAATGACAAGTAATTCCTCGAAAGAACAAAATTTGAAACTCTCTCCCCTCCTAAATAAACTACACAGCTACAGCTTTCAAAGGAACATCAGAATTTTGAAGACAAAACCAAGATGCATTGGCCACCCAAGTCTACACTACTAGCAACCTTTGGAGGAGTTCTACAACGGCAAATTAGAGAAAATCGAAAGAAGAAATGAGGGTTGGAAAGGAGAACATGCTCACTGAACATTTACAACTGAAGAAACCAAGACACCAATAGCGCTCACGAAATACAAGAAAGCTACATAGAGCCCAGCATCAAAATTGGAGAATCTAATAACACAATCAGAATAAAGCCACAGCCAAATACCTGTTCAGTGTCAATGCCAAAGACCAGATACTCCGAGTCCAAGCTACGATTCTCTTCCCTCAGCGTGAGACGTGTGTGTGTGTGTCTTCGTTGATGGATAGGATATCTTCGTCAGTTACTCGGACAGGGATGAGACTTTACTGGAACTGTGGGGAGAAATGAAAGGTGGGGCTTTAAATCCTTATCCCGCAAGGGCCATGAGCATCGCTGTGGTTCGGCTCGTAAGTTGTAAACTAGACGAAGGTGAATTGTAATTAAATGCACTCCACCTGGCTTTGCTCGCTGGGCTCGGTGACTATTGACACTCGAACCCAACTCAAATTACTCATTTCTCACTTCTCCCTATTCCATGTTTGTTTGGCTAGATAGGAAAACCTTCTCCTTTTAAGTTTGTGCCGTCAAATAAAAAAAAGCTGAGTTTCTCTTCACCCATGGTAAAAGATTGAAAATTTTCTCAGCCTTATTAATCATTGAATCAGACCTAATGGTATGAACGACTTCGCAAAGTGAGACGAGCGACATATTTGATTGTTAATTTCCTTCAACTAGAAGAAAAATGGAAAGAAAAACACCAAGTTTTTGGATTCAATTTTGGATATAAGGACAAATTCCCCTCACCAATTGTGACCACATCACTCCCCCCCCCCTCCATTATTGTACGTGGTTGATGGAAATTCATTGACCGTGACCTCAGGAATACTCGGTCCTAAGATACAATACATACAAATCAAAATCGGATCAGACTCAAATATTTCTTTTAGTCACCATCCGATATCAAATCAAATCGGTTCAATTTTATTCGATTCTCTATATTCTTTTTATTCCAACAAGTTAAGGAACTCCCTTCAAAGATCCACCAGAGTGCATCATTATATATAGCAAACTCCCACTTCATTTTAGTCTCATTGAAAGACACTATTCTCCATGCTTTTGAGACAATTCATGCTTTTCCATAGTGGAACACATCCATAAAATGACCATATCCTAGATGAGGATGTGATAAAAAAATATTGACAAGCCAACCAGTTACTACTACATTAGAAATGAATACATTCAAGTAGGTCTAGAGTTTCTCCTCCCCATAGTTGACAAAATAAGAAATGAATACATTCAATTAGGTCTAGAGTTTCTCCCCATAGTTGACAAAATAAGAAATGTGACTGGTTGTATTGAAAACCAAGAATAAAATCGTTTTTCTTTACATATGAATGGTAAGGCTGCGTTGGTAAGCATCAGCATAAACACACTTCTGATTTAACATGGTTTCATTCCACATGAAAAAACCAGAATAAAAATATTTATGCAGCCCAAGGGAGTTCCCCTTTTCAGTTGAAACCTAAGATGACAGCAAGTTGAATCCTCCCTCCCTCCCTCACTCCCCCCACCCCCAAAAGAAAAAACAAATACCCTGAAACAAGAAGAAAAAACACAGAAAATTAGCGATGAAAAGAAATTTCAGAGCTGACAGTTCGATAGAAGCCAAGATTTCGACACTGGATTCTTTGGCCAAACCAGGCAGCATGAAAGAGCTTTGTTCATAATTAGCAACAGAGTATTGATCATGAATCAAATCTTAGAACAATTACCCAACTGGTGGTAACATACTAACATAATCACACCTGCAAATATAAAGCATTCAAATGGGAGGTAATAGCTTGGGAGAATTGATTGGTGAGTTTTGGAAGCTAATGTAACCTCACAATTTCTAAGATAGCGTTAGGCCTAGCTTTCCCATGCGGCCATGCCAGAAAATAATAATTGCTGATAAAAGCAGTAGTTTAAAATTTGCAAGAGAAAAAAAATAAATGCACTACTTTTTTATTATTGAAAATGGGAGATTCATTACAAGTCGCATAAGAAATGGTTACAACACACTCAAAACAATATCTAACTCAATGCAGCAGTAATGGATGGTGGATTCCCACGTCATTTCGCTAAATGAACCAATTTGTATGCTGGTTTTGGCGATTATCTGCAAAAAATCCATAGATGTGTAAGAGAAGTTCAATTATATATTATTCAACCAACTGTTGGAAGAAATTTTATATGCATGTGAATTGGAAGAACCACAAAAGTAAATTGATCTCACATACGTCCACAAACCATACAACTCAACTCATCCTTATCCCAACTAAATGGATCAGTTACATATGACCAAACCATACGAGTACGAACTCACATACAAACAAACCATTCAACTCAACTCAGCTTTAACCCAAATAAATGGGGTTGGCTATATTATCAATCCTCTTTCAACAATCAAACCCTATTCAAAGCCATATATGACCAAACCATACTGCGCACAAAAAATAAAAATTGGAGAGTGAAAGTTCTAGTATAACATTGACAAACAAGATTGAGATTGCTGCAACTCTAGACACAGATGATGAATTGAAAGGGACAAAGCATCTGTTATTCGTAAGTTAGGATTTGTGGGAAGACTGTAAATTATGCTATTATCTCAAGAAATCACCAAAAACATCTGTTGTACACCAAATTTTCTATACCAATTGGCCGCACCTATAATATAATAAACTTATCAAAAGGTTGTGCATACATGGCTCTTACATACCAAATATTTTGACTCTATTATCATGGATCTGGTCTGCTGCACATATCTATACGCCAAGTTCATCTTCAAGGTAACTGTACTCAAAAGTAAACTCAGTCTTGATCCTCTGGCACCTGTTTATTGGCAACATGCAAACAAGTCATTAGAACAAATTACTACAACATTTAAAAGAAAAAAAAACTGAATCTTCTCCCCCATTGTAATGATAAACTTTCAAAGCTATGAATAAAAATAAATAGGTACTGCTCTCCAGCAATAAATTAGGGATATTCATTCATAATTGCAGACACAAATGGGTAGCAATCGAGTGAGAAAAAAAATAACAGGCACATTATGGTTGCAAACTAACTCTGCCAAAAGTCACAGAGAGTACCATGGAAATTCAAAGGATGGGAATGAACTGTTTATATCCTCCACTCACCCACAAATCCCCTCCACTTTCCACTATGCTCTCCTAAAATTAGTAAACCAACTGACAACTTCATAGGAGAATCCTTCAACCATCAATCTTCCAATATGAAGTTAATGAACAGGAAGTCCAGCTCCTAAACCAGCATGCTTATCTTGTACTTTGCCATGAACAACTAATGAAAATAAAGTATCACAACAAAGTATTGTTTGATGTCAAACCCATAGCATGAATCTATTGGGAAACCATTCTCTAGGCCTCTAGGAACTATGATGGGCATCTGCTAAGATTGAGGGTGGATAGAGGTCCACAAGATTGGCTTGCTTTGGAGTTTGGATATGCATCAACATGTAATGCAAGCCTAAAGGCATGAAACATGCACCTTACCTGCCCCTTCCGGTTTGAGGTGGCTACCCTAGCAGTGATCTGAGCTCTATGACCGTACTGCAAGGCCATTTTTTGAGTTACACCTGAAGTCTTACCCTAAAGTGTAAACCTCGTATGCTTTTTAAAATACAGAAGGTGGATACCCAACACAAACACAATAGTAAAGGTAAATTAATTACACCAGAAAACAATATTATTTGAGAAGGCATGCTTGAATTGACATATAAGTTTTACAAAGAATCGAGCACCACAAGACAGATACACATACAATACCCAGTTTGTAAGTACACAGCTCAAAACACTGATCAATGGCAAAAATCTAAGTACAAGAGGGTGGGGGGGAAGATCAAGCATTCGGAAAAGGAGTGAAAAAAATATATATTTCAACATACCACCCATGTTGTAAGTCATCATTGGCAATGTGAAAGTCAAAGTACACATATGTCCCTTGTTCATATTCATCAGTGGTAACTTTTGGTTCCTCATGCCGCTGAAACCATGTGTTATATTTTCTGTGGAATCTCCATGATTGCTTTTTCAACTCTCTTGCAGCCATGTATTGCTGATAAGTATTCTGCACATTATCTTCAACTTAAGAAAAAGCCTAAGATAATATAATCACAAACATTATATTGTAAATAAAGAAAAAGACATGCAATTTTTTGATGGAATATGGCTTGTGCTCAGATATAGAGGGAACTCAATACACTTTCAAATCATATAATTTACTTCAAAGATTACAAAATATGTTAGTTTAAAAAATAAATAAATAAATAAAGCATACTTAGTAGGCCCTGTTTTTCCTCTTCTTCTGAGGTGTCTCTCTCACCTTTCTTCAATGAATTGTCAGTAACCCCCCCCCCCCCCCCTCCCCAAAAAAAAGATCATTTACAATGAAGTAGAAATCTCTGCCTGTGACGGGAATATGAGTATCTAACAAGACCATATATCAGAAAATGGAGTATCTTTCTTAGAGAACAAACTATAAGGGATACCGAAAAAAAACATACCTGTTGATAGTAAAATGCAAAGAACAGGGTATCAGTACCCAATGTGTCAATACCCAGTCGCTCCCAGAAGGCAGGATTACTGACAATAGGTGCCTGCACCTGAGGATAGCTCAAGGGGGTCACTGCAGGGTGTCTCTGTCACCACAAAAAACAATGGTTGGAAACTAACATCATGATTCTATCTACCAGACAAATTATGCAACAAAACAAACTATCCAACTCTCATACAGGAATATAGCTCTTCGGACGTTCTGAGTCTTTGGGTTGGGGAAGCTTGTAGTAAGCAGCCTCAAGCATCTGCAAATTGTATAAATGATCATGCATCCCCCCAGAATTTGCAATTAATCCACTGAGGTTATCACCGATAGCACCAAGGTCAGAAACACTTCTTCGACCAATGACACCTAAGCCGACTGAAGGTTGATTGGATTGTATAGGTTGACCGGGGGAGAGATCAATATCTCTATGCACTTGGGCAGGCTCAATCAAAGAGCCAGAACCTCCAGCCTGCAATGTTCAAGTAAAGGTACTTACAATTTACGATGACTGAAATAGTGAGTGCAAAATCATCATAAATCATTGGTCATATACAAAAAAGCAGTTAAATTGACCTTTTCAGTTCTTACATATAAACTTTACAGAAGCTTTCCACTTCTGTAATCTTTCTTTTTTTTGGGGGGGTGGGAGGGAATCAAAAATAAATTTTATATATATATATATATATATATATATTCACGCAAGATCTGACCTATATGGCCTAGAGAAATGCATCATCATTTCATGCTAATCGGGGCTGTCAAGAATTCGCTATCTCATTCCTCCTTTATAAAAGTAGGTTGGGTGATGGATTATCTTGTTGGTGGACATAATGCATGTAAGAGGCTTTGGCTTGACCGATCTATATGGTACGTCAGGTAGATAGCCAGTACCTTATTATAGTCTGTCGTTATAAGCTAGTGGCTGATTTATAATGGTGCATCAGGTTGACAACCGACACTTATTATAGTTAGCCATAACCCATCAATCTTTTTGCATGGATCCTCGCATTCGTCCTTGCTTGGAATCTCCATGTAGCCAACCACACTAAGTTGGGATAAGGTTTTGAATGTTGTTGTTGTTGATTCATTCATGCAAGAAAAGAAATAATACAAATGATATGGCTTTCAGAAACCCCACAAAACAGGGAACCATAAAAAAGGGTGTACACAGTGCACGAGGCTCCCACCACTGTGGAGTATGGGGAGGGTCATATGCATGCAGCCTTACCCCCACTTCGCGAAGAGGTTGTTTCCTGACTTTTAAAAAAAGATACTAGGTTCCAATGGAGCAACCTTATCATTGCACCAAGGCCCACCCTCGAAAACAGGGAAATATATTCCACATATAATAACATCAGACAGTTTTGTGTTTACACAGTAGTTATATAACAGACGATCTGTGATGTAAGGCTCCCTACATTTACTTCAAACAGTCCATAGACATGATTAAATCTGAGCTACGACAAAAGACTGGTAAAGTACTAATGGGTTCTTATTGACCACCTTAGTCTGAGTACTTGCTTTCTATTTAAAGTTCTGTTGCTTCTCTTTCCAAACCAGTCAGTGGATTGCAAAGGTAACAAAATTCCACAAGATCCTATCCTTCCTGTTAAAGAACCTGAGAAACCACAAACTTTCACATCCCCCCATGTATGCAAAAAAATGACTCATAAGTCATGACCAAATTCCCAATACAAAGCAAGAGAAAGAGAAAGAGCAAGGGCAAGAGCAAGAGTGGGTGCAGGAGCAAAGTGTGGGAATGTCTAACTTAAATATGCCCCAAAATTGAAAGCAGCTTCAGAGCATAACAAATATAGGATACTGAACAAAGGGAGCACTCTTGAAGTTTCTTCTAATAGGATTTTAAGTTCAGAATTTTCCAACTAAGTTAACTCTTCAGTTTAATCAAGCATATTCTCAACCATGGAGTTGTTTTCTTTAGAACGTATTCTCATTTCTCAGACATTGAATTTAGGATTGTACGAGCATGAATTCAAGGATTTAGAGCATGAGCATTATCCCTATAAGAAGGATTCAGTCACTAAGATCATGGCATCCCAAATCTATTGATAAACTCAAGGCTGAATGCCTGGACATATAATTGGCATTCTCCTCACTTTGCCTGCAAAGAAGACAGTTATCTGCCATGTGTAATCCCCAAGAGATCAAATGATCAATCATAAGGACTTTGATCCTGTAGAACAACTGAGGCTCAAACAAAGAAGGATAACAAATGAGTGCAAGAGAGCTCCAGATAATAGAGCTGGCAAGATTAGTAGCATGTGTAAGATGGGATAAGCAAAGGCTGTAAAGTTCATATTTGGTAAGAAACTAAAACATGTTTTTTCCCTTTCTTTTGGGTGTGTTATTTCATAACGACAAATGGAGCATAACACAAAAGGTTTAGGATAGGTGCATGGGGGACTGCGGCAGTGCTAATGGCTCAAGAAAGTTCCCAGAATGTGGTAGGATAGTATGGATGACACAACCAGCAGGTTTTACCAGGAAATCACAATTGGGAACTGGAATACAGAACACCGTTTGTAGCTTGGGGACAAAGGATTTGTTCATGGAGGGAAACTCAGACATTGCAATTCAGTGGATGATATAGTTACTCGGAGGACACTGAAGGCATGAGATTGTTGGCTTTAACGATTAATGTCATAGCAATGGACCAAGATGAGTTGGCAGTTGAGCTAGCCAAGGAAGTGGTTGATAGAGTTCATACATACTTTGGTCCTTATCTTCTGTACCAGACTCATCATAATTGTCAACATGTCACCAGCGCCCTGTCTAGGTTATAAGGTATTACTTGATGCTCAAGGCGTCTAATCACCTTGAGTACTGATTCTACTGAAGCACCAAGATCCAGCAAAAGAAGATGGATTAATTAAATAACAAAAAAAATCTAATATATAAAATAGGAAGATCTGTAAAATTCATAAAATATGATCGTCTATCCAAAAAATATAAGATATGGTCAAGAATGTAATATATGGCACCGTGGCCTCAATTAGTAGAGTAGTAAGATTGTATTTTGTTATGTCATGAGTTCTTGTATGCACCGCAGTACAGTTTTTGGGTTTTCCCTTTCCTATTGAATCAGCAGCATAAGGGGCAGCAAGATAAGGAATGGCATTATTTCTCTCCATTACTTAATACCAACAATCAAATATTAGTAGTAGAGCCGGGACCTTTTGCATTTAACAAGTGAATAGTTATTACAGGTTTATGGGTACAATTATGATCATAAATAATTGGAGCTATAAAAGGGTTTTGGGGACTTGTGACCATGGAGTTTTGCTGATCCTTCTTGTACTATTAGAGCTTTGGGCTTAGGGCTACAGATTCTTAAACCTGTCCCGCAGATGTGGTCTGCAGATTTTTTTGTTTCCTTTCTACTTTTCCACTAAAATATCTATCTTTCCCTTGATCTTTCTGGCTGCTCTGGGTTTCTTAATTTTATTGCTGTTTTCTTCATTGATTGTGGATTTTTCTGGATCCTCCTAGGCTCCCATTAAATGCCCAAATAGAAACCTCAACCTCCCAGGCTCCCATTTTAAAGCATACCAGAATTCCAAATAGAAAATCAATCAGAAGCTGCGAGAATTCAACAGAATCACCCCATCTGCGAAGTGCATCAATATGAATCAACAGGCGTAACAAGAAATTGAAGAGGGATGTAGAAAGCTAAAAATGCTCATAGTAAAAGACTGGGCAACAAAATATTTAACATACAGCTGCATCAACCGAATATGAAGTCTTCATATCATCCTCATTCAAGAGATTCTTGTTGACTCCAGAACTGGAAACAGGTTCACCCATTGCATCGTCAGATGAACTCTGCTGCTGCTGCTGCTGCTGCTGCTGCTGCTGGTCCTCAATTTTCACATGGCTAACATCTGCATAATGAAAAGTAACATTACTTCCTTACCTTCTTCACACAAATAAGAGGTGCAGATTACAACTTACAAGCGAAGGTGTATGGAAATACCTGAATCTTTTGGTGAAGGCAAGTTCAAAGCATGCTGAGTAGGTTGTTGATGGATAGAATTTGGCTGCTGTAGAGAGTTAGATGTAACAGCATTGAGGCCCGGCGACTGAACTCCAAGGCCCATTCCAACTGGAGATTGTAAGGTTGAGTTTTGAGAATTGAACTGCATAGGCCATCAATTGTTTTAGTCATGAAAATTAGAAGTTCAGCATTGAAATAGGGAATGGTTAAATATCAACGCAAATTTAATAAAATTGAAGTGCCAACCAAAGCAAATTGTATAGTATCGTAAGGTATGCGTTTCAACTTTCAAAAGATAGCAATATTACTGCTCTCCAATTCACCCAAAAAAAAAACAGGGGAAAGGATGCAGCTTGGAGCATCATCAGCATGTACACAGGTTTGTGCAGAAGGTGTCGTGCGCCTAGATCCCTTGTTTCAAATGATTCTGGTCATGCTATAGGCAGGTCTTGAAATGTAACAACATGAATAAATTAATCAATGAGACTTACCTTAAACATCTGAGTGCCATGGAGAACCTTTAGGTTGCTTGTTATAACCCAAATTTGCAAATCAGTAACTTGTTATACAAGTAAAGGCAAAGGAATACAACATACAAAACCAATGCTCAACATGCTATCCAACAAAAAAATTTCAGGGAAAGTGTGAAGAACCCAAGGTACAAAGCAATGCTCTAATATGCTATGTCAAGAGCAATTAAATATGGAAAAATAAATGAATAAAACAACCCCCAACATCAATGGAAATATAAAATGTAGATGCAATTATTGATTGGTTTGCACAGTACATGGGGAAACCACATGAATACACTTTCCAGCATCTGATCACATATTGATGCTACCCCAATATGCATGCCAACATATTGATTTCTAATTATATCCTATCTTTTCTTATTACCCATCTATCCCAAACATCCACAGATCAACAACAATCATTTAATGCATCTATGCATTGTTTCTTGATTTGCCCCATAAAGTATAGCTAGACTTCTAGTCATCTTATAAAAGTTCCCCTTTGACTCTCATTGTATGAACCAATCATACAACACTCCAGAACAAGGATAAAGGCTCGATCAGACTTTCAAGTGTCAATCGTGTCCATTGGATAGGGCAATCCCCATCCGTATTGCCACATCTTAAAACTAAGAATAGAAACTCCTCCCCGCTTCATGTTCCTGATTCCTGTTCAGAGAAAATCCTCTTCAGTGTCTGCTTCTGTCATGGATGATGAAACAATACACCAAAATTAAGGTGGCTTTGGGGTATCTGTTAATCATCAGGCTTACCTAGTCTCTTTCTCCCACTTCTAGTTTAACAAAATTGCATTCTTACTATAAAACAAAAAAGACACCCACACATTAAGTAAAACAGTAAACCTAGACAACAGTGAATCCAGAGAACCTAGAACGTTAAAAAACCAGCAGAGGAAAGGGGGTTTAAGAATAAATCCAACAGCATGAACCTGAACCCAGCAATAATTTACATTCGTATAAAGGGAAGGGTGTAATGCCCCAGAGTTTGGAACCTTAGGGTATATATTTTCTTTTAGCCTATTTAAATATTTTTTTGGCTTAAATTAATAATTAAAGTATTAGCCTAGTGATTGTGGCTTGAGTTGGTTAGAGGTTCAAATCTAATAAGAGGGGGGTGATGCCAATTTAATATCTAATTGGGCTTATTTTAGTAGAAATAAGCTTTGGGATGGGTTATACATGTGTTGGGCCTTTAGTTCCAAGGGTTTTCTTTGTAATGGGCTACTTTTATAGGACCTATAATCTGGGTACAAGATTAGTCAAGTAAGAGTCATTATTAGATTAGTCAAGTAAGAGTCATTATTTCTTTATTTTACTCATTATTAAGTGTTTTAGTTGGACTAGATTAGGAATCTACAAGTCCAGTCATGTTTTGAGTTTATTTCATTTGTTATTGTCGTTTCCTAGTCAATTTAGGTGTCCTATTGTTTAAGGAATGGGTTAGGCCTTTCCTTTTAGTCTCTAAGTCTATTTTGAGTCTTCTATATAAGTTTATAAGGGGATCAAGCATTGTACACGAATTTTATTAGTAAAATTACTGTTTTTTCTGCTCCTCTTGATGTGTGAAAACTTCCTTGTGTTTGATCAAGGTGAAAAAATCAATGTTTGATCCGATTGATTAATCTTCTCTACAAGATATTAGGTTCTCTTATTATTATTCTCTCATTATTACTATCAGTTCTTCTCTCTATTCAATTTTTTATTTGAACCATAAGCAAGTACGTATAGTTCTTCAAGTTCTTCACTTAAGATTCCATTTTCTAGAATGTTAGATATAAGGTGTTTTTCTAGATTAAGCAATTCAGCCATTCAATCGATCTGAAATTTTGAACACATGTTCATCATCCCTAGATTGGAACTTGATTCAAATTTGGAACAATTCTAACTGTCAGATTGTGAGATATTTTATTATTTTCAATTCTGCCCTTGCCTATCAAAACCCATGAAATCTGTAATATTGAGATCTGAATCGGTATCTCTTTAATTACCTTTAATCTAGCCGTAAGATCGTGGTCATCCTTTGAGGATTAGTAAAGCTACCCTAGGGGAGGTTACAATCCGAATTTGGGGAACATCTGCCAACAGATTGAGAGTAATTTCAGATTTACTAAACTCGAAAAAATTCATCCTAAGTTAGATTTTTTTAAATACTCTTTATAATCCATGTCGAAGGATATTGATTCCTAGAGTTTGACCTAAGTCTGAGAGGGTTGACTTTTAATAGTTAGTGGGGGTATCGGATTAGTTTTGAACTAGGAGATTAATGGGAGACGTAACTAATTCCAGGTGGTGATTGACTTAAGCATTCAAAGCTCAGAGGGTGGAAATAGAAGATATGCAGACTGAGGTAAATGGATTATAGTGGGATTACATGATGTAGTGTCTGATATGCTTGTACTATTGAGATATATTGATTTATGTTTATTGCATTATGCTTACATATGATGTGGTTATCAAAGTGATTAAAATTTGGTGACGACGAATGTTATTATGTGATGTACGTTTTGAAGGTGATTTTGTATAAATGTGATTTTGTGTAAAGGTGATCTTGTGTAATGGTGATTTTGTATAAAGATGATTTTGTGTGAACATGAAAAAAAAATAATTTTGCAGAAGTGTGGAAAGAGAGTGTTTGAGGGTAAATGGAGTGTCCCATACTATGGAGAGTAATTGCCACCCGAGAGGCAGTGTGTTCCATGGAGCCGCAGAAAATTATAGTCACAAAGGGGCCAAGGGGGTGATGACCGTGTGATTGTGTGGGCGGTGGCAGCCTATTTCCCTCAGTGCCGGCTAAATTGATAATGAGAAAAATCAAGTGAAAGTGTTTTACCAAGAAACATGTTTGTTTTAAACCTCTATGATTTTGTTTGTTGTTACTATGTTGTATTCTTACTATGTTCCTTCTGACTGGATTGTCGAGCTCACCCCATTATTTTAACAACACAGATGATTGAGATAGAGGTATGCTTGGAGCAGATTTCGAGGGAGACTCAAAGATTTCTTTATTAGTCATTATTTCTGTTTTCTTAAATGGATGTAGTAGGAATAAATTTAAGATGTAAACTCTAATCATTGGTTTTGAAGTTCAACTGGGACATACCTTAGATTGCCACCAACAAGAGTTATTTGAGATTTATAACAATGATAGATCATTTTTGTCGAGACTTGAATTTGATGAGTTTTATTATGCGTAATTTTGTAAATGTTATCGATCATTTGATCAGCGCCTGTGAGGGCTGTACATTTACATGTATCTGGGTTTGGGTCATGACAAGGAAGACTGGGAGAACCATAGTTAAACACCACAAAGAAGCGATTGAAAGCCCTGGCTACTGCAGAAACAAGACATGTCTCATGCTGCACAACCAAAAGGAAAGGTTCAACCTTTTCTTGAAAATGTTGAAGGAGACAATATTTTGTTCACTACATCCATCACAATAAAGTAACAATGACAGTTCAAACTGTGTGCATGCATTTCAACAAAAAAAACACTCAAAAAATTGAGATGGAAAGGTGTGGACAGTTATGCTCTCAAGTGAGACTAATGACCTGCTGTAGGAGTGAGTTTTGTGGTTGGGCAGAGAACTGCTTATGATTTCCTCCTGCAAGATGGGAAACATTAAGTTGACTTTGCTGCTGGACCTGGTTGAACCGCTGCAAGAACTTCTCTCTTTGATCAGGTGCAATTTCAGTTCTTCCACGAAATTGTCCCTGAAGCAAAATGGAAACAATTCATTTTACATGACTAAACGAAAACAATTGAAAGATCAAATTAATTGGTATCAAACATTTATTGAAACACAAGTTTCACAGCTTATTGTTAGAAAATGACACAAATATTTTTTTGTACCAGTTTTCTTTCAATACATTGGCCATTTCCAACAACTGCTTAGCAACATTTAGGGGCATCTCCAGAAGCACAAAACTGAACAGATACATACTCTAGTCAATAAGCAGGCAGCTTAAAGCTTAGTTGTATAATTCATTGCAATGGGCATCCCTGTTTGCTCCCAAAATGAAATATTTTGGTCATTCAGCAATTTTAGTTAAACTTTAATTCTAGAAGACATATAAAGAAAATGTGGAAAAAAATTAAAGCAATAAAATTAAACAAGGCCTCAATCATTTGACTGAATAGGAAATGAATAGCCCCAAAACCTACAACAATAGTCATAACTTTATCCCAACTAAATGGAGTCAACTACATGGATCTGATATGGAAATACGGAAATAAAGAAGCACAAAAGAAAGGTTAAAATGAGCTAAATGGTGATAAGAAAAAGAGGTAAAGCAATAGTCAAAGACGCATCATGAGAACATCCCCTATATGGGGTTAGCAACATGGGTCCTAGTCCTCCACAAAACTCTATCCATAGTCATACTAGAACCGAGCCCTACCATATGCATATCTTACAATACCACTTCGTCAATAGTCATATTAGGCCTGTCCCTACCTCTTCTGGCTCCCTCTAATCGAATCTGATCACTCTTCCTTAGTGGGGCATTCATAGGTCTACGTTGAACATGGTCATACCACCTCAACCGGCTTTCATGGAGCTTGCCCTGGATTGGTATAACCCCCAAAATCGTTTCTAATGCAATCATTCCTTACTCTGTCTCTCCTGGTCTTGTCGCACAACCCTCTCAATATTCTCATCTCCGTTGCACTCTGTTTATTCAAATTACTCTTCTTGATTACCCAACACTCCACTCCATATGTCATAGATGGTCGTATAACTGTCTATAGAATTTTTCCTTGAATTAAATAGGCATTCTTTTGTCACACAACACTCCCGACGCACCTCACCATTTCATCCATCTCACTTTAATCCTGTGGGAAACATCATCCTCAATATCCCCCTCTTTGTTAATGATAGACCCATAGTCGCCAAGGCGACGACTAGGCGTCCAGGTGGTTTGCCTGGGGCCTAAGCGACAGCTGCCATGTTGCACTGCATGTCACCTTATGTTTTGGCACTTATTTATGCTAAATATCATTCAAGTAAATGTTTTTAATATTTCATTTACTTAAGATATTATTCATAAATAAACAAATATCCCCTATTTCAATCCAATAAAAATAGTTTAAAAAATCAAATTCCAAAAGGATAAAAAGTCAACCCCCCAGTCCAAGAACAAAAACTGGATTTTGGTTATAGGGACGATTTTCAACTTTTAAATGTTGGGGGTTTTCTCAATTATGAAAATTTTATAAATTCTATTATGTTAAAACATTGCTAAAAACCAAAAGTCGGGTAAAATAATATTTTGTTTTGATATTCATAAAATTATTTTCATTCAAGCGATTTTAACAGTATTCACGCACTTAAAAATAAGTTTGACTGAAACATAACTTTATCATTGCAACTCAGATTTAAGTAATCTTAGACTTATTAGAAAGTTGGTTTTATGTTATAACTAATACAAAAAGTCTCATGTAAAAATAAAATCATTTGACCAATCAAACTTATTATAGAATATGAGCATTTCTCTAAATGTTGATTTTTTATAACTTAATATGATTTAATGTTAATTTTTTATGATTTGATGTGGCTACATGTTGATTTTTAATGACTTGATGTTGCTTAATCTTGATTTTTTATGATACAAGGTATATATAACTTACTAAATAATGTTAGAAAATAGGAAAAATAAAAAATAACACTTGTTCGCCTTAAGGCGGGCGCCTTCTCGCCTAAGCGCTTAGACAACCCTCCACCGCCTTGACGCCGTGCCAACTATGGATGGACCCCAGGTATTTCGAAATAGTCACTCTGGGTAGCTCCCACTCCCTCCGCTCCTCTAGATTAGCTAAAGGGGCATATCATATATTCTGTCTTCATTCTGCTCATCATAAAACCTCTTAATTCCAAGCTTTATCTCTGTAGCTCCAGTTTAGTATTAACCTTTTTCATTTTTCATCTATCAAAACAATATCATCAGCGAACAACATACACCACAGAACTGAATCTTGTATGTGCCCGGTTAAATCATCCATTATAAGTGCAAACAAATAAGGACTTAGAGCAGATCCTTGGTGCAACCCAATTGTAATTGGGAATTCAACACTCTAACCTCTATTGTTTTGGCATTCGTCACCACTCCCACATACATGTCCTTAATTATATCCATATAGTTATTCACGCCACTTCTCTTCTCTAGAACATGCCAAATAAGTTCTCTTGGTACTCTGTCATAGGCTTTTCTCTAGGTCAACAAAGACCATATGGAGGTCCGTCAAATCCTCTCCCTTAAAAAAATTTAAATGGGCTCCGTCAAATTGGGATCTTCATTTTAGCATAGCCCACTTTGAATCTATCTCATGGCGCATTGTTTTCATACCCTTGTCTAAAGTGATTTCGAATCAATGGCTTTATAGCATTTCAGCCAAATACCAACATAGGCCAAATTGAACAAAATGGGCCAAGGAATCCAAAGCAGAAAAAATCAAAATTTTCAAAAATCATGTTTTTCTGTAGGCAGCAAAAGCAAAATATTCTGGATTTTTTTGCCAGAAAATAAAAACTCAATGACTAAGGTATCTTTTAAAAAATCACTTATGATATGCTTCGCTTCTTATTTACATCTTTAACAAGAATGTAATTATACACAATCAGAGATCACTTGTTCAACAGCAAGGAACCACAAAAAAAATGCCTACAGCAAATTGATTAAGCAAGGTCATATTTAAGATAAAATAAAATAAATTCAGAATAAACAAATATTTCTGAAACCACAAGAATGTCATACAAGGAGAGCATTAAGATCAGGATTAATTTGAGAGGAATTGTAAGTACAACAGTGAACTTCTCCAAACCACAGGATTATTCATGAAGAGACTGAACATCAAGATGAGATGGAAAAATAATGACACTCAGTAAGGTAAATACAACAAACTTAATCCTTACGAAACCAAACAGGTGGATAGTAATGTAAATATATGTTCAGAGCTTAGATGGACAGATAGATTACAAGAATAAACCAAAACATGAAAACAGAATGATAGAGAGGCATACCACTTCAGGTTGATTCTGAAATGAGCTTCCAGGTCTCCATTGTACTCCGGGAACTACTGAGGGGGAGAAAACTCTACCACCTATAACTGTAGAGTCACTAACATTATTAGAATCTAATGAACCAGTTCCTTCAGCCTTAGAAACCTGCGGCAAAAGAATTCGGTTACTTATGGGGGAAACCAGTGGCTGACCGCTACTTCCAATTCTCTCATCAGCCCCTAAAATATTTCTCTTCGCAATGTCAGAGGCAGTAGGAACTGCACCAAGGGCTCCATTGCCAGGGATTGTGCTTCCAGAACTTAAGGGTACACTATTTGATGGTTGGCTGGATATGACACCAGCCACAGAACCTCTACCAATACCCCTACCCAATCCAATCTCAGCAAGTGATGGTGAGGATCTTCGGCCTGGAAAGCTTGCATTCTCATCTTCCTTCACTGAGCCAGACAGATTGACTGGTGATGGAGGAACAGCAGAAACTGAGTTATCCAGGACACCTCGAACAGAACCAGCACCCGAAAGTATTGCCGAAGCAGTTGATCCAACAGCCAATGTACGTGCTGAAACATTGCTGCTAACAGGTGCTGAAATAGTGCTGCTAACAGCAGTTGAATGATTCCCTGTAGGAGTTGATGAAACAGAACCCACAACACTATTTTTAGAAGGGGGAGTTCTCGGGACAGTATCAGAATTACTGTCCTGGGAAGCTGTCTCTTCAACTTGATCCGGAATGGAGATACCCTGTTGAACAGTAGATGCTAATGGTGCCTGGAAATTAATCATCAAACACAACAATTCGTCAAGCAAGGCAAGAAAACAACCAATTTGCAGGTCACCAGAAAGAACAAAAAGAGTATAGGGTAAATGCTGTATAAAATCAATAGTGATTCAACAGTATGCATACAAAATGGGATAATAAAATAAAATCACCATTTATTTCATGTTATAATTATAATTCCAAACAAGCCAAAAAAAAAAAAAAGAAAATGGGAGGACAGATCAACACAGATATTGAATAAGGAAATAAACAGAAACAACTAATAGAAAGAGCATGCATGACTGTTGTACAAAGCACATATGGAACACAAGAACAATGAAATTTCAGATGTTTTAGCTACTGTATTATATACTAATCAACAGCAATTAAGAATCCTCCATAAGTTGGTTGCTCAATAAGAAATTTGCATCCACCATTAGTTATTTTCTGGCCAATCAGACAATTAGGTGAGAATGTGAGATACGATGCATCAACAAAGTTGAAACAACCTCTCGACATTCTCAGGGTAAGGTTGTGTAGTTCTCGTCCCCCGCACCTCGCATATGCAGGAGCCTCGTGCACCGGGTACGCCCTTTTTTTTTTTTACGATGCATTAACAAAGCTTTCTCATGGGTTATTTCTGGAATAACTCAGATGCTTGCATGAAACACTGATTAAAGGAGATGTTTTCCTGTCAAATAAACACACACTTCCCACCAAAATATGTGCTGAGACACAAGCTTTTTTCTTTTTCTTTTTTTTTCTTTTTTGGGGTGTGGGAAAGGAAAGGATGAATTACTTTTATCAGGAGTTCAGGACTGAATACCAGGTGATCATTCAATTTTCTCTCCCTAGAAATGTATTTTTCCCAACAATGAAAAGGACATACCGATATTTGAGTTGTTGAACCTGCTAAAGAAGTCTTCAAGCCTAAAACTGCGCCAGCAGCACCAACACCCTATTAGAAGCAAAAGTTTAACAATATAATATTTTCAAACATAGTGCCTTACTTTTATGTACTCATAATGAATCAACCTTGCTTATATGAAATAGAGGAAGCTCACCTTAACGAGTCCAGGAGGAGCAATTGTAACCAAATCTTCCAGGGACTCTACCTTATCTAATGGTAAAGTGTTGTAGAGCTCATCAACATCACTAAAATCCTCAAAATCATCCTGCACAAATAATTGAAAAGGAAAACAATATATATTACTAACAAATGATCCAATAGGAACTATTCACACAGATTATGCCAAGCATAGAAACCTAAAGAAAGGCAACGTAGTCACATACTCCAAAATTTTACTTATAGTAGCGAGGAGATGCCTCATACTGATGAAGAGCAACCCAGTGCACAAAGCTCCCGCTTCAGCAGGATCTGGGAGGCGCAAATGTACGCAGCCTTACCCATGCTTTGCGGAAAAGGCTGTTTCCAAGTTTTGAACCTGTGACCAACATGTTGCAATAGTGCAACTTAACAGTTGTGCCACACGCTCGCCCACTCCAGGAGATGGCCCATACCAAGGATGACTAACTAAATGAAGGGTATTCCATTATCATTTAATACAAACCTGATTACGTTCAACATAGTCTTCTAAAAAATCTCGGACATCATTAACTTGCTCTGGATTCAACTCATCATTATCCAGCAGCCTCAAGATCAATTCCAACTTCATTATATGAGCTTTATGTCGACCAATAGATGTCTCCAAATGTGTCTGCAAAAGTAAGATTAAGATTATTCACTAAGAAAATGGAAGCATCATCTTAAGTAAATAGCTTTCCCTCCCAGCCTACCAATCGGGGTGGCCTTGTCTTTCCTTTCTTAACAGAAAGCCCCTCAATCTCTGCTTCAAAGTGATCAACTTGGGTCTCCAGCTCCCCAACCTATGTAAGAAGGCATTTTTAGGATTTTACATGCATAAGATTGAAATACAACATCAAAGTACTAAATCACATTCACATCTAATTCAAGCACCAAAGACAATAAATGAATATGATCTTGGAATTTGGGAACAATGATGAAGTAGAATCCTATCCAGGCAATCAACCATTGATAAATCCTTCATTAATACAAATGATAAAAAATAATAGATTCCTGTGGATGTCAGTGTGGCTTTTTTTTTTGGTGGGGGGGAGAGGGTCGGGGAAAGAACCCAACACTTCAAACCAAACATCATTAATGTACGAATAAGCAAAAATGGACATAAGTATTCACAGACCAGCCATTCAATAAAAAACAAAACAGTTTGTTGAACTTGCACCAGCATTGGAGATACTTTGAAGTTTGAACATGAACATCAAGTAGCTACATATAAGTATCAGAGCGAGTACAACCTTTTCCAAGTTCAGAAGATGGACAGGAAAACATATATTGACAACAGCTGTTGATCCTTACCACATTGTTTAGCCAATCCCTTGTCTCTGATTTAGCCTTCTCTTTGGGATCCTACCACAAAATATTAAAAGAACATACAATAAAAATATAGAAATAAAACAAAATGTTAACTGAAGAAAGCTTGAGGCACAACTACAGAAATAAAACTAGGTTAAAACCCACACATAACAAATATAACTGGAATACTATCAATATCAAATCATTTTGGATCTATTCATTATGAAGAGCTGGATGAGAAAGAATTCTGTACGGTACTATCAGCAATTTCATCTTTAATACAATATTTGGACATTTTGGCATCCAAGTGAAAGTGGGTTGAGTAACGCTTACAGTTTTGGGTTGCTGACCCAACCCTTCTTTACTGAAGGCCTTCGTCTTGGTCTCTTTTTCACAGACCTTAAATCTTTCCATTTCACGTTCAATTTGCTTGCGAGCATCCAGCAGAGCCTGCTCATAAGAGGCACTAACCTATGTCAACATATATCAAACGAAAAATTGATTATTCACAGTTAAAGCTTGAAATACCAGATAAAAAAGATGAACTCAAACATTTAAACCACAAAGAACATAGAACATCATCAATAGAAAATCTATCAAAGAAACCTTTTTCAAAAGGAACTAAATGCATTCTTGTACATAAAAATGAATGACAAAAGAATGATAAACATATATAAGCATACTACTGTATTAACCACAAACAACAACAATAATATGTCACTGGGGAAAATGTAAAAGAAAGGACATTGCCATTATCTGACAACATAGATGGCTACTAACATGGCCAATGCAAAGTTCGAAACCATCCATTCAAAAGGTAATCCACTGATCCTCCATGTTGTTCATATACACAGTCCCTCCAACCACTTAAACACTATATCCTAAATTCCTAATGTAAGCAATTTCCCCCTTAGTCACAGCCTTCTTAATTTTTAGATTTTAAATTGCAGCAAATTCTCTCCATGCATAATCTTAATGACGTCAATTGATACATCTAACACTCCCTTCTGACCCAATGCCTACCAAGTTATACCATTTGAACTCTTTCTGATATTTTTTCCAAATCAAATCATGAGAAGATTTTTCTCTCTTAATCAGTCCACTTTATCTTGTAATTAGAAATTTATTCTATTAGAATAGTTGCGATTAGAAAAGTGAGTCAATTTCCCTTTTCAAGTCAATCTTAGGTTTTTCTTGTTGGAGTCAAATCAATTCAATGCTTAGAATCTACAGTCTGGTTAGGAGTCTTTTATTTCTTCTTTTAACTACAAGCTGTAACCATCGTCAATAGCAGATTGAAGATAATGAGTTGAGTCTTTGTCGCAGCCTGGGTGGCGTGTTTGTCCTTGTGTGAGCCTCCTTCCCCCCCCCCCTTCTTCCAGCGATCTCTCTCTCATCTCTTATTATTTTCCTCTTCTTCCATACTCTTCTTTCCCCCCTGTTCATCCCTATGCTTTTAAGTGTCCTCATACTAATGATAAAACAGAAAATTAAAAAGAGTTCATAGACCTATCAATCATACCTTGCTGATTAGTTCTGGGACTTGGACCATAATCCCTCCTTTCTTGGACGATTAGAACCTTAAGAGGACCAGATTTGAGAGTGCATTCAGCAGCGAGAATCAACTGCAACAAGAATCTGGTTTGCTTCTACTGCCAAGTTCTTGTTTCAGTCCTCAAATCTTTTTCCTTCAGGTACTGTTTGGGCTGGCTATTACTGGCATTCAAAGGGGCTAGCAATAAGGAAATCTTAGCCTGAAATCTCAAACCTTGGGTTGAACCCACAGATTGAAACCCGTGTCCAATCATGGATCTTTAGTCTAGTAGGATATTAGTAGTCTATTTATTTATATGGATTTATCTTCTAGTCTTTTTGTTTTACTTTGAATAGGCAAGCTAGTAGTAAAGTTCCATCATATTCAGTTTTAGAGTTAAAAAAGAAGTGTTTTGATTTCTTTTATTTACACCATGTAACCACGATAGAGTCTTCAGATTTGAGAATGCATTGAAGTTGAATGCGTGTGAATGAGCCTGCGTGGCGTGTGCAAGCTCACCCTGCCCCTTTCTTCTTATGCAATTTCCTCTCTCCCTTGCAACTCTGGGTTCCTTCTCAAATTTTCCTTTTTCCTGACCAGCCCTCCACTACCTTACAAACAAAAGACAGGTCGGTCCCCCCTTACTAGTATAGAACTGATATGCCCCCCAACAAACAAATAGAAGACAAAGAGAAGAAAATAACAAACTTAAAGCCTTCAAGCCTATCACTCTTTATTTTCCACAATTCTTGTGAAGACAAGGGGATCTCCTTATGGCCTTCAGTGGTCCCATTCCCTATGTAATTTCTCTTCTATTGCTTCTGCTTAGGGTGCAAGTCTATCAGTTGCATGACAACCAATCACCAATTCTAGAATGCCATGGACCCAAAATAAAGTCCATGAGATCCCACGAGAATCCCACATAAATGATGATTTTCCCTTATTGGTATTATTTGTATGCCATGAGGTGGGCCAGGTGGCCATATGGAATTATATCCAATTCGGTCTCTAAATTTTCTTCTCTTATCTAGAAATTTTTCTCAATTGTTTAGATTCCCCTCCCATAACTAGAACACCATTAGTTTAAATTGAAAAAGACAGAATACGCTCTAATCCAATCCCTTTGTCTTACTCCATACCCAGTGCACGAAGCTCCAGCCACTGCAGGCTTTGGAGAGGATCATAATGCATGCAGCCTTACCACCACTTGTTTCCTGACTCGAACCACTGACCACTTGGTCACAATGAAGCAACCTTACCGTTGCACCAAGGTCCACCCTCAATCCCTCTGTCTTACTCCAAAACCCATTATTCTCATAATATAACCCACAATTTTTTGAAAGGCCGCAAGAAAAGGTAATAGACAACTCCCAGAAACCGGTCTTTTTACCAACAGTTTGCAACGCCAGTTTCTTGATGAACTAAGGAATAGTATTGTAATCTAGGGTGATTCCCAAAGCACCTTGGAGTGTTTTTAAGTAGCTGTAAGCTATAACACATGCACCTGAACAATCATTGAAATGAGAATCACAAAGACTATCCCAACGACTAAATAATTAGCTAAAGGGAATCAAACAAAATGATAATAGCATGGAAATGTATGCCTCGTATTAACTATCTCAGTAAATCAAAAACAGTGTTTACTCATGTAATGTACTTTAAGTTTTGTGGTTCCACTGATCACAGTGTGATTTCGAATTTTATGTTACATTTTGAAGTAGTTACAATACCCCGTAAATTTCAAAAAGGAACCATACTTAAAACAAAACAAAAAAAAAAAAACAAATGAAAAGCAACAGTCGCTAACCTTCTTATCCTTGATCTCGCTCGACTGTATCCATGTCTTGATCTGATCACGGTATCTCTGAAGCTTCTTGATCTCTTTTTTCAAATCTGCCTCGAATTTCTCCTTCTGATTTGCATTATCAGTATCGTAAACCTAAACATCAAAAGAACCATCAGTAGGCGGAGCAGGATCACTCTCCAACAATGTAGCGAGGGAAAGAGAAATAGAATTCAATAATCCTAAATGTTATTCCTCGGTGCATGTTCCTTCGAAGTGACCTTGTTCCATATGCTGTCGAAGACATCAACGCCTTCCTGGACCTTCTTGAGTACCCGATCGATCTCTCCTTGAAGCTTTCGGCTAGCTCCCATGGTGAAGCTGAAGAAAAGTAGCCAAGTGCGACGAATAAGAGATCTCTAACATTTAACAGTGGAGTATCGATTTGTATCTTCTAGGTTTTCTGCCTTGGCTTTCCGTTCCGGAGGCGGAGAGTGTAGAAGAAATAGATTTTGTTCGTGAGCGAATCGTTTCACCGGTGGAGGTGGGCCCGAGTTCTGACAATCAGAACCGCTAATATGCATCAAACCCAAAATGATCGAATCGTTGTGAAGGTTGGATAATTCAGGAAATCTTCTGATCAATATATGCACCACCGATCACGTCTATGGGGAGATCGAACGGCTAAAAATTCCCAATTGTGATCCCCGTCCTCGACAGTCTGATTTTCTGCAGCCAATGAAAGGCAACGGAATAAGTTTGACTGTTTGACTGTAAACTTTTTTTATTTTTAAATCAATTACGCTGCACATAACTCACCTATTTTTTTGTGTGGCTTTTTGTTTTTTTTTTTTGGTAAAATTTTTTCTGTGGGATTATGGGTATTTCAAAAAGAATTTGGATCAGCTCCCTAACTTTTATGTGGGCTTTTTTCAGTTATAAAAGGATATTGTGTGGGCTAATGGGTCTTTGTAAAAGAGTTTCGATCAATTTCTCATACATTTTTTTGGCTTTTTGTTTTTCTTTGGTTGAATCAAACAAATAAAAAAAATCTTCATCTTTGAGATGATCGATTGTCCTTATCTTTCATAAATGTCTTTCTAAGTATTTTTAATTGCTTAATAAAAGGGTATTTATGGAAATAAAATAACATATGTCTTCACAAACCATTCATGAAGCTTGGGGTGTCAACGGTCCGGTTTGGTGCGGTTTCGGTCCGGTTCCACCGGTTTCGGTGTGACTTTGGAACTGACCGAAACCGACCCATTAAGGATTTATCGGTTTCAGTCCGGTGTCGGCTTCGATGTGGTTTGGGTTCGGGTTGGTACCGGTTTGGATTTATCAGGTTCATTTCGGTTTGGATCGGTTTTTTAAACCGGTATGGAGCCATTAGGAAACAACCAAATGTTGAACTGTTGAACTGTTGAACTTCGATTTCTTAAATCGATTTGTAACCGGGTTGGTTTTGGTTTTTGGTCTAGTTTGGATTCGACTTTCCATACAAATGTATACAAAACTATGCAAATTTTGATTTTTTTTAATGAATTTTGGAGTGTTTCGGTTTCTTACCGGTTTGGTTTTGATTTCGGTTTGGGTTTTGAGTCGGTTTCGATTTGGTTTCGGGTTCATCCGGTTTTCGGTGCAGTTCAATTTGGTTTTGGGGTTGCAATTCTCGAAACCGAATCGAACCGAACCAATAAGGCTTCGGTTCGGTCTGATAGGTTTTACCGGTTCGGTTTAGGAATTGACACCCCTACATGAAGCCTTCATGTACAAAAAGTTGATCTTAGTTCTTTGTAATATTGGAATCTTGGTTTGCCTTGTGGTTCTAAAGCTTCCATAATCCAACCTATATAAAATTGCCCATTTGCGTCGAATAGGATTCCACTCCATAGAGTCCACGGACCAAAGAATGTGCCCAGGTCCTCCCAGCCATGGGATCACTCGCTGGTCTCTGGTTTCTATTGAGAGGAGCCGGCTCCATTTGCGTTATGTTTCTTGCCCAAGTTAATTTGTTTTCTTTCTTTTTTTTTTTTTTTCCTCTCACTGTTTCATCTTGTTAACTCATCATTCTCCCTTGATTTTCCAGGCATGTGGAAGGTTTTATTTATATAGCACCAACATTAATTAAAGGAAAAAAAATTACTACGAGGTTAAAGATAAAATCCTTAACCAAATTTATGGGGAGAAAGATAAATTGTCATAACCTGTTGCGAGAGAAGTTTAGATTACGTCAGTGACGTCAACCATTCCCTCTTACTCTATGGCTCACTTCGCTTTACCAGTTGGCTTGTTAGAAGACCGAAGCAAAGCTTCTTGCAGATTTTTGAGTGGGCAAAAATAGAAATGAGAAAAAGATCCACTAGGTTGGATGGATGTGGTCAATAACCTAAGCTTGAGGGTGGTCCTAAATTCTGCGATCTTGTTGTTCAAGATGATGCCTTGTTGGCAAAGCTATGCTAGCAGTTATTAAATAAGCCAAACACTTTGTGGGAGTATCTATTTTCCTCGAGGGGAATTTCTCATGTATGGTTGGTGTAAATTTGTTTTGGGCTTGGAGGATTAATTTGAGATGAAGGAATTTATTGTTGAAATATCTCATATATGTGGTGGCAAATGGAATATCGATTTAGGTATGGGATGATCCCTAAGTGCCTAATTTTGAATGGTACATACTGCATTCCCCTAGACCACCTGACTGCTCGGATTGGTAGGTTAAAGAAGCCAAACACTTTGTGGGCTATACTTTGTAGGAGTATCTATTTTCCTCGAGAGGAATTTCTCGTGTATGGTTGGTGTAAATTTGTCTTGGGTTTGGAGGAGTAATTTGAGAGGAAGGATTATATTGTTGAAATATCTCAAATGGGTGGTCGCAAATGGAAGATCGATTTAGGTATGGGATGATCCCTAAATGCCTAATTTTGAATGGTACATACTACATTCCCCCAGACCACCGGACTGCTCGGATTGGTAGGTTGCTAACTTTATCTCCCCTCTGTCTCAATGGAGGGTGGATAAGTTGAGATGGCTCTTTGATCCATTCAATGTATAAGCTATCAATAGGGGCTCCCTTATAATAAAGGTGGGCAAGATTCCTTATGTTGTGGTCCTCAATCCAAAGGCACTTTTTTTAGTCAGATCTACCTGATTTCCTGATAGACTGGGATTATCGATGACCCCTGCCTCTTCTAGCTCTGTGAGAATGATTGCTTGTATCCCCAAATAGGTTTGGAATATTATTTGGAGTTCTAAGACTTCCCCCTGCCCCCGCCCCCACCCTCACCCTCACCCTCACCCTCACCCTCACCCTCACCCTCACCCTCACCCCCATTTTATTTTGTTATTTATTTATTATTATTTGTGTGTGTGTGTGTATATATATGTGTACATATATATATATATATATATATTTGTATAGCATACTTAAATGCTCTAAGAGTCATGGTGAACCTTAAGTGAAGAAATTTTGTTCTTTCTGAACATCACCCAAAATGTGGTAGTAAGTCTGAGGTAGTACAGTATGCGCTTATTGAATGCCACTTGGTCCAATAAGCTTGGTTTGACTCTTGTGTCACCTTGAGGTCTGCTCTTGGCCCCTTGTTCCTTTCTTTGGGTAGATGATGAGATAAGAACAAATGTTTGGCTTGACAAAGAAGGAACAACAAAGATTTTTTTTTATCTCTCATGCTTCTGTAGTGTGGGAGATTTGAAAATTAAGGAACTCCATATGCTTTAAAGTTTTTAACTTCATTTTCGCTCTTAAAACTCTATTGTGGATAGAAATGTGAATTAATCTCTGTCTTTGTTTATAGGATCCCCCTCGGTCAATGGCTCTTTTGGTGCCTCCTCTAATTTTTATGATCGAGCGGATTGTTGCATTGTCTTTTCCGATGCTTCAGTTTCGATTAGACATAGAACTTTGGGTCTAGGCTACATCAATCTTGATAAAGATCGGAAACTTTGTGTTGTAGCCTCATATCATGTTGCACTCTCTTCAACTATAATATGTTAGGCCTTGGGCATTCAGATGGCCATGAAAGTTTCTCTCCATATTGGTTTTCAACATATTATTGTTCATTTTGATTGCCTCTCTATGATTAGTTGCTTGGCATCTGATATTGTACAGTCTCTTGTGAAAATTTCTTATAATAGTTGAGGATATGAAAATCCTCCCACCTAAATATGCATCATGTTGTTTTCATCATGTCTTTAGGGCGTATAATGTTGTGGCCCACATTATTCTGGGTGATTGGTTATCCTTGTATGAGTGTTTGGGTCTCCTCATTTCCTGAGAAGATAAGCACAGTAAAATCTCTCTTGCCTTAGTTTAATATATTGCCCTCTCCAGTTTGGATAGGGCCCGTGCACACACACACACACACTGACAAAACAATAAAATAAATAATAATAAGGCCCTAATAATAATTACAACTTTCCCACTTTTTTCAATCCACTAGGATTTTGAAAGATGATTAAGTGGAAAAGACAAGCACTACTCCACCGCCTATGCACTCAATGTTGGACATAGATTATTTTTGCTTCTAAAAATGCACATTTTATATCCTAATGGTACTGGATGGGACATATGTCCTATGTTGAGTTATGTGCAATAGAACTAGATTCGGAGAAAACTATTAGCCGATAAGAAATCAGTTGAAATAAGGTTATCCCACTCAAGGCAAACAAACATATCAGTTTTCACAAAGTTATGGGGATTGTGTCAAGTTTTATTAGTTATAACAAATACCAATAAACTATATTAAAAAAAAAAAAAAAAAAAAAAAAAAAAAAAAAAAAAAAGAGCATACATTATTTGAATATGCACCTCTTCCATCTTTGAGCAAGATGATGGCAATACATGCTTAGGGGTGACAAAATATCGTAGTGTGTTTTTTTTTACTTTCGTTCACTGCGTGTTCTCAGTCAAAGAGGGGCATTTTGTAGACACTATATTTTGTCACTCCCTCCCTTGGTGAAGATGACCTTAAGGATGGCTATGAGTACCACTCTCTCTCTCTCTCTCTCTCTCTCTCTCTGTGAGGATTTTACCTTGTACCCACACATATTTATAGATTCCCTTAGGTCACCCCGACACGCGAGAAAATTTCACATTTCTATTAGAAACCCTAACACTACCCTTTGGTGCCAAGACAAAGCAACATGTGGCATTGTTTTCCCTTGTGGTGATAACTAAGCTCTTGTGCTTGCAAAACCACTTTGGCCTAGATGCCAACCCAAACCATGCTCATATTCCACATCATTGGACATAACTCAAAGTAAGCTTTTTAACGATATATTGCGCGTCAAAATAGACACTCGGATTAAAAGATACAACTCATGCAAGAAATATTCCATTTTGGACAATTCTGATGACCTGTTTCATATTTACGGGCTCAAACCCATATCAATGCCGAAGTGCAGGACCACACCAGACGCATAACCGCATCAAATACCTCTCAACTAAGTTGAATTGTTTTTGTTGTTAACCGTATGTAGTGTTCACCTTTATTAATTAATGTGTTCATTTTCCTTATTTGCCTAGACTTTTTTTCCGTTAAATTTAAAGTCTAATGTGGTTTGTATAGCTTAGCGAGCTGGAATTCTTATCTTTCGATCGTGGTGGCTATCGCACACAAGTCCTTGTGATCGATGTGGAGCACACCTGCTAAGAAAGATCCTAACCGTTCATGTCAATTCAAATATTTTTATTTAAAGTGAAGATATTAATAAAAAAGACTTGACCCCTTCCCATCTTTTCTCTTTGTTCTTATCATCTTTGGCCAAGGTAATAGGTATCAAACTTCATATCGGTCTCAGGCAACATCAATATAGAATGGCTGAAATATGGCTCGTGTTGAGTTTATTTAAAAAAAATGGCGTGCATAGGTTAAATAATGTGTTGCTTGAGAAGGTTTATTCCAAAAAAAAAGTTTAAACCCATTTCAAATCAAAAGAAGGGATCAACAATTGACTTTAGTCTTCGCTATTTGCTTGCTCTATACCTTGTCACAAGGGCGTCCATACATTTGGTCCAACTAATCATTTAGACACGTATGTTGGTATATGTCCCCACAACGTCAACTTCTATAAATACTAAACCCAAGGGGTAGCACAGTTGGTGAGCAACGAACTTGGTATGAGCTGTAAAATCAAACGTCATAAGTTCGACTCCCACTAAGCACACCTTGAGTTACTCACACGGGGGTGTTTAGTGCTCTTCACTGCTTTCAATTAAAGTTGAATGGTTCTCATTCAACCTCGGAATGACCCGGTTCATGCTATTGTGGGGTCAGTATGAGCCCGCAGGACTAGTCAAGTCGAAGGCCTGAATACAAAATAGTGGGGGTGACTCAAGGGGTAAGCCTTTCTCTACATTACCTAATTGGAATGTCTAGATGTGTTTGGATTTGAATTGAGGTCTCGAGTCTCAACTAAGCAGCTTTAGTCAAACTCATTAAATGGATGTTTGTTACAAAAATCTTACTGTTTATAGGGAAAGGGGTTATGTGAGCAAGCATCATATGGAAGAAAATAATCCACCAACGATTTGCAATATGACACCATGAGGGTGATTTCACTATTGTACCTGATTAATTAGAAATGAATGTTTAGAGTTAAAGTAGCTTTTATTGTTAGCACGTTTTAATTATATTTGTATGATCAGTATAATTACTTAAAGTAGCCGGTTTAATATATAATGCAATAGTACACTAAAGTAAGCCACACAGTCATATATGTGGCCCTTACCCATGGACTAGACCATATGGAACCAAACCCGGTCCTTTCCCCTAACAAGGGATTGGACCATCTCTCTTGGGTCCTAGGTCCATATCTTAGGTGGTGACTTCTTTTTCAAATTATCCCAACCCCATTCGGTCGCTAATGAATACAAGAAGTAGGTCGTGAACCTTCTTTACCTCTTAGACTCAATATTATATATCATGTTTTCATCTTCCTTCTTCGGCTTGTAAGGAATTGGAGTCAATGAGTAGGAAATTTTTGTAGAGAACGAGGACAAGAGTTTAATTCCAATTGTCAATCGGTCTACCATATGTTAATCTAAGAAATTGGGAGGCTTAAATCTAAAGTTATTTACCCCCGTGAATGAAGCATTATGATCTAAAAAAAGTATGGACTTCTTAAACCATTTTCTGGTAAATTCATGAAAACAAAGTACTTCTCAAATACATATTTCCTATATGGGACTTATCTAACATTTATTTTTTGGGGGCTGGAAATCGGTTTTCTTAACCTAGAGCCTTCTCTTGAATGTCAATTTTCATTTGGATTGGTCATGGCCAAAATACAAATCTATGAATTGATCGTAGATTACTGGTATTGCCCCTATATCCTATGGCTCTATATCCCCTTCCTCGAGGAGCTCCATCTTCAGTAGCAAATATCATAATCAACCATATTAAATAGTCCTGAAAAGCTAATATCATTCACATATATTGGCCCCATATATTGCAATGACAAATTTATCTATTCCTTTACCTCTCCATTAAGTGAATAACATATTTGTACGAGCACCAACAATTCAAGGAAATTTCAGAAAAAAATTATTTGCAGTGGAGCAATGTTGCGGTGAAATGCCTTCAAATGATTTTGTTACAAAAACTTTATAGTGTTTTCCACGTGTCATTTGGCTATTGCTCTTCATATATTTAGATCAATATGATATATGAAAGAATATTTGACATATCAAAATAGCCCCAAAGATTTTACTTATTTATTTTCTTTGTGTTTGAAACTCATGTTGGATCAAGGTAGAGCTGCTTTTAATTTGTTGAATAGAAATAAGGGTAATTTACAGTGCCACCCCTTGGAAAATGCCATTATTATAGGAACACCCCCTCTCTTTTACCAAATTATGTTCATACCCCTTGTTGGTAGTCTCCGTTAAGTACAAATTTGAAATGATATTTTTACCCTTTTAACTAAAACAAATAAACAAAACTAATTATAGGAATATATAAAATTAAAATGGAATATTTACTCAATGAGTCGGTAGAGGCAGAGGCGCCGCGAATTCCTCTAGTATAGCACACCATAAACAACAGCAATTGGATTGCCATGGGAAAATCTCAACCTTCATCCTTTCCCTTCTCACCTTGCCTTAACAAAATGTGACTTGGTCCCAAAAATAAAAGAACAAGGGTGTCGGATTTTATGATCAGACACCACTCTTCATGATTACAGAAGATTAAATTCCATCTTGGTTATTCTTCTTATGGGTATTGCGAAATGGGAATTTTTTGTGTTGTTTCTACAAGACCATCACTATCATCGCGGCTACCACTATAGTTGCTCTTTAAGGAGGTAGATCGCGGTGATGAAGTGGAAGTTTTGATTTAGTGGTGAATCAATGAAAGCTTTAGAAATTTTGATCAAATCGAGTGAAAGCGAATAAGTCAAGAGTTTCAGTAGAGCACAAAAGCCTCCATTCATACCAGCTAAGGATGACACAAAGCCAATTCTTCAAGATCCTATATTGCGATCATACCCAATTGAGATGGAGGAAGTGGTTTTGCGGTTGCCCTCTTTTCTGATCATCGGACAAAAACCCCAACCCAAATGAAAGAAAATTGAGGGTTACTTCCATGTTTCATGCTTCATGTTAATTTTGAGATGAATTGGATTTTGAACTCAATTTTGTTTTAGTAAAACTCTTGAGTGGAACTCAAATTCCACATTTATAGTGGCAGAGCCAGCAATTGCAATTAAAAAAAAAAAAAAAGTAGATCGCCGCGACGATTGGGTTCAACTTCAACCCCGGCCATCCTCATCCAATTCTTTTATAGCTAGCAGAATAATAGAATACCAATTTGCACAGTGGATTTGAACGTAAATCCCCTCACTAGGTATATCTTTAGCCCATTAGCTCTCTCGACCCTCACAAACAACCCTTCAAACCGGATTTTGATTCAGGCATAGGTCTGAGAGATTTTCATGTTGGCACTGAGCTCCACCATGATTGACGGGAAGATTGTTTCTTGGGTGAAATCCGAAGGGGATAATTATTGATACGGAACAAAGCGGTCGAGGACATGCTTGAATGAAACATTTTTCTAAAATATGGAATAAGTAATGGAAGTGGTCTTTGCATCATCATTATTTCTTTAGTACCACCTCCCAATCCCTTACCGGTCATGATGTGGATGTAATAGAGGGGCATAAAGCACTGTATCTACACCTGAATCGACCCATCGATCCGGAGAGATTCCAACTGGAAAAAAATGCAATTGCTTTTGCAGACAAGCGCTTTCAGAATGATGAGTTCTATCTTGTTCGGCTGAGTGATGGCCTGCAGTATATTAAGTTAGCGTTTAAATAAGATAACGAAAGGCCCGCCCAACGCTGGAAACCAAAAGGACGAGTGATCTTAACCGAAGAACCACCGTCAACGACCTCGGCATATTCAAACAGAGCAATCTCCAATGAAAGTTTCGATCATTGCCGAATATTTTCAACGAAAAAGAGAGGTCCCAACTCGCATCTAGGGTTACAAAAGAGAAAACGATAAATGAGATGAAGAAAGAGTACCAGGAGATGGAAAACTCGCCATTATCACAGTGTCGTCAGCCGACAAGGACTGTTCATCTTAGGTTGCACGGTTGGGAGAAGTTATGATGGAGATCCGTGGGGTGCTAATGTCAGCATTTCAGGAGATTTGGGGTTAAGGAGTGTGTGTAAGTGAGGGTAATACCGATACTTCAATATTTTGAAGGGTATTATGGTACTTAGGAAAAAAAAACTGCTGACATCAACATTTGAGACATTCTGTAACTAAGATTGACGACAGGGGGTTTGAGCATAATTTAGTGAAAGAGAGGAGATGTTTCTACAATACTGACATTATCCATGGGATGGTGCTGTAAATTATCCTAGAAATAAAGTGAGAGCTTTCTACCAAAAGAAAAAAAAAAAAAAAAAAAAAAAAAAAAAGAAAAAAAAAAGAAAAGAAGTAAAGGCAGAGCTGGTAGATGAGACTCTGGGCACTTTCGGCATTTCATTCAAAAGGGCAAGAGCTTTGAGCCTTTAACCATCGATGGGTGGGAATTTATCCACTCTTGACATGTGCCGATCGAATTGCTTGTTTTGCAATGGCGGGATTGGCTTTCAACATTTTCGTTTTTACCGCCAAAATTATTGGCGCCAAATCCCCCCGCGCCCGATTTCCCACCATAGCACCAGTCCATCAACCACATTGCCAACAATGACACACCCACCTCTCTCTCCCATTATAAAAAGTGGCGTACACGAGAACAGTTAGCGCCATCTCTTTCGTCTCAGGGTCTCTCTCTTACGCTATTAACCTCTAGGTTTTCTTTTTCTGAAGCCAGTCGCCATGGTCGTGGCTTTGGGTCCGGGGAAGTTCTACGGAAGCAGCCTGCCGAGGCCCCGAATCTACACCGACGTGAAGCTGAGCGACGATGGGAGTAGGGTGGACCCGCCGCTGCCTGTCCTAGATCCGTTTCTCACCTGGGCCAACGATGCTCATTGGTCCATGGGTGGTTTCAGCTTCAAGCGCCTCAGGCTTCAGGGCAGGATCGAGGGCAGCATCAAGAAGCTAAGAGCCCAGCAGGAGAGGACCTTTAAGAGGAAGAAGAAGCCGGGTATGAACAAAAAACCCACTTCGACTTCTGTCTCTCCCTCATCGTTTTCTCTTTCTCCTCGACTACAGGCTCTGCTTCTCAATGAAGATGATGCGGATGAAGAATCAGAAAAGGAGGAAGAAGAGGTCGCGAGGACTCCTCTTCGCAAAAACTCAGCGAGGAAACTTAGAGATGACTTCGACAAGTCTGCTTCTGCTGATGCTGCTGTTGTTAGTACAGTAACTGCGAGGAAGGGGAATTCTAAAGGGAAGTCTAAGGTGCCTGGCAACGACTCCCCTGTTTCTATAGAAACTAGCATGGCAAGTCCTCAACAGAAGAACCGGAACAGGAGCAGTGAACCGACAACCAATTCAGTTCCCCGCTCCTCTCCTCTTCCTCGACGACGAAGAGCTTTGCTTCTCAATGAGGATGATCCAGAAGTAGAAGAACCTGAGAGCAGTCCAGCAAGGCTTCAAAAGAACAGGAGATCCAGTGCCAATGAAAAGACTAGTAGTTCCTCTCCACTGAGTGCTATCCCGGATGGAGTAGCATTTCGGACTCGTGGTCGGAGATTGGAGGAAGGCAATGCTACTGCAGGATCGCATAAGTCCATCAAGCGCCGGCAGTGATTGGATCATTTAAATGAAATGATTGGTACTGCTTATAGAAAGAAAACCAGTATCCGCTTTGATTTGATCTTTGTTCTTGTATATGATTGCAATCTCTGTTATTTCTATACCCCTTTTAGTGAAGGGGTATAATAGGAGGAATGGAATGTCAAAAATGTAATCATCTGTTCATGCAAGCTTAGAGTTTTGTTTTTCCAATGAATCAATTGGGTGGTTTTGTTACACAAAATTCAATGAAAATAAGAAGGGAAAAAAATAAACATTTGGTAATGATATTTGATCACACTACTGGATCGAACAGGAGAACCAATTGCAATGTAACCTGTGCCCAATTTTTAACGGAACTCAAGCAGTCAGGCTATCTAACACGAGGGTTTCCTTTCTGAAATGCCCAATTGTTCTCATGCACATTTACACAGGCACGGGGTAGACATTATTTTCAACTGATGTTGGTGACATTTTTCCTTGCAAAAACATTTAACTAAGAAAGGTTTTCCAAGTAGTTAGTTACCAATGCTTTTCTAATGCTTCCCCTCAAAATCAGATTTCTAGATGGTCTTTAAACTTGGGTAGCTCAGTAGCTGTTAATTTGAAAAGCCATAGACAATGCAATTTATTTGTTCTTTGCTTCTTATTCCTTCTAATTTTTGTACATTGGTAAACTTTATATGATCTGAAAGTTCAAGGTCGTCATGGGTTAAACAACCTGGTCAAATGGAACCCAGTCCTACTGATGCTAGCATCTGGATTGATTGGATATAACAGGTTATTGATAATAAAATGAGAGATACATCTCAATTTTTGTTTATCATTTTGATAGGTCAACAAGTTCTGCCACCCTAGTTGATGTGTACTGGTGACATGTTTTGGGGTTTCTCTAAGTTGCTATCAAATTGAGAGAATAGCAATCATATGGGTTAACATCATGACTTGCATTTCCCTTGGCTAGTATGGTTCATTCATTCCCTCTGTCTGTCTCTCTCTCACAATTATAAGAGATTTACGAGGGATAAAAGTTACAGCCCCAGGAAATTTGATTGCGACCATAATGTTATTTTACGAATATCTTTGACAGGTTTAAAGCTTTATTTGATGTTGGTAACAGCAAAGATTTATATTCTTTTCAATGTGTGAAAAAACCATCTACTCATGTCACCTAGAACAGTCTCCCATGGTAGTTAGTTTAAGATCATTTTAACTTGATTGATTGGACTGTAAGGATCCCATTTCATTCATATGTGCACAACTTTAGTTGCCACAGACCAATAGAGATGGCCACAAAGTACTGTTCTATTCTGGGTAAGGGTGTTCATTCTTCAATTTATTCTTTCTGGCTGTTGGATGAAGTCATGATTGGAACCTTCTTGAGTGACATGTTTCCCTGATCGACTGGTTTTCTTTTGCAGCCTCAACTTATGTTCTGCCATGGTAACCACTGCTGAAACGAGAATGCACTACCAGCCTAATTCAACTTTTGATCCCTTAATTGCTGCACATCTTCTCCAGGAAATCACACATGATACAGTTGGTTGAGGTAAACCAGATAAGTATCTGTTCTTCTGGCATGTGAGTAGGAAGATTGCTGTTAGGGCTTGAAATGATTGACTCATTGATATGGTTGCTTGTTTTAATCATTGTTCATGCGTGAGGGCTAAATTTTTAGAAGAGTGTTGGAGATCTTTGGTGTGCCTAGCAAATGCTTTTGTCAAGTTCTTTGCATCAGCTTCTTTGCTGATGTTGTTACCTTTTAGATTTTATTGGCATGTTTTAACATTTCGGATGTGTCGCTTTTGAATTAGTGTTCATTTGTGCCATTTCTTGGTAAAAAATTGCTAGCTCATATTTTGCCTTTTCAATCTTAATAATGGTGTGATTCAACATTTAGAACAAATATTCTATTTAGCCTACAATAAATTTTGAGATTCAAGTAGTATTCTCAATGAACATTTCAAAGCCTTAGCAAAGAAAGTGCTGATTTGTTGGTCTGTTGTGTATTGTAAATTTGTTATAACTTATTCTATAGCACATAGGGAGGATGGATACAAGGTCATTTTTAAGCTTCAACCATTTTTTTCAAGGGATTCTCAAATTAGATAATTACAAAAAACCTTAAAGATTTTTCAATTTTTTCCGTTTCTACAGTCTGCATTTTATCATTAATGATTCCTAGGTAGCTCTTCAATGGCTCATTTAGTAAATGTCCTTGTTTCATCGATGGTTGTATTACTCTTTAGTTTTTACTGAATTTTATGACGATCTGCTTTAGGCTTTTACTTTTTTTAATTATGTTCTAACATGTATGTTTGTTCTTTTGATTCAATTTTCTATTATCTGAAACCATAAGGAGGCGAGCCTGGTCAGAAACTTTCGGTTCAAGAAGAATCAGTGGGAATTTTTGACACAGTACAATGCATTGGCAAGAACGGAGATTGAGTTTAAGAAATGACAGAAGGTGACTCCATTTTCTTCCATATTACTTGTTAACCTGTCTTAGTTTTCTAAAAATAAATTTCCACAGTGAAAATAATGGAAGAAGTTTCCCACAATGCCAGTGTACTATTGTACTCTCACATGTGATTTTTTGATTGTTTTCTCTCTTACCCTGACCATGTAGGCCCTTTTGAATGATACCGTTCTCCGCAGTGCCCAAACAATTCATCCCACACTGGCATTCTGGGGAACACTCTCCCATGAAAATAGAACTGCACAGAGAAAAATGATGGGCTTCAAAGAGATAACATCCATATTAGAGTGCTTAACTTAAATTTCCAGCCAATGATTGAGTAACTTTTCACTGCTTTTGCCTCTGTAATACCTTGTCTCTGTTCTTAGTGTTAGGAAGACCTTTTCTGTTTATACAGTTATTCTATAGTACATGTCAGAAACTGTAGATCTATTTGTAAACTTATTTAATATGACTTTTTTTGGGTTGGGGGTGGGGGTGGGGGTGGGTGGGTTGCGACTTGGTCAAAATCAGTTCCACTGTGCTCAAATGAGTTTTTGGATTATACTTGCTCTCTTTGTTGGTTGCTTGCTTGAAAGAAACTTGAAGAGGATGAAGTCAAATTATGATCGACAGGTTAAGTAGGGATAGGTCTGGGGTGATGGTTTTGGAACTTTTCTTCTCTAGGATCTTCTAAGTGTTTAAAATTCAAAGCATCAGAGGCCCACGAAATTTGACCTGTAAATATGAGTTTAGTGGAATTGTTAATAGTTTTACCAAAATACCCTATTGTTTTTTGGGAAGACCTGTGTCATGAGGTTATATAGGTGTTGGAGCTCATCAATTTTCAATATCAAGGACTCTTGTAGAGTAAAATGTAAATCTTTGTGAAAGAAGTTTTTGGGAAAACCGGGGGTGGGCACTGTTCTTTCATCATCCAGGTCCTCTTTCCTGTGGTGCAGTAGTATTATCCTTTTGGAACCAATAACAAACTAGGAAAAGCATTAGAGGATACTAGTTCAACATCTTAATCTTTCTGGATGGTAAATCAAAATTTATCATGAAGTTTAAGGAAATTATACATTATCATGACAAGCAGACTTCTGACTATTTCTCATGGTGATGTTGTTGGAAGGATACTGGCTTTCCCCATGAATTTTGGCATGTCAGCTTTGAAGTTACTTTCCAGAACATGATAGTTTCAGATGGGGATATGAAATTTTTGATTAGTTTGATGAGTCAAAGCTTATGTACACATTGCTCTATCTTGATGAAGGAAGCTTTTATCTGTAGCTCAAAAAGTAATGGCCCTTTTCCCTCCTATGTCCTCTGGCTCTTGGATATCTCTCTTCTTCTCTCCTCCCTTTGAAATGATCCTCTGCCCTCCGGTATATGATGCCCCGTCCAATGCCCCCATTGGTGTCCCCTGCAGCTTCCCTTTCTTGTTAAATACATGGTCATTTTTTTGTCGATTTGTGAGATTTAAAGCCACACAAGTCAATCTATTCATGTCTTTCTTCAACACTGCTCCTAGAGTAATTTTAGAACTACTCTTGGCTCTTTGAGCTCTTTAATCTGAATTGAATCACTCTTCTGTACTGTAGCATTCAAAGGCTTTCATTGCATGTCCATGCCACTTCAAACAACTTTGCTCAAAATTTATCATGTATCCTGAGTTATTCCAAAATTAGCTCTAATTTGTTATTTGTTATTTTATTTTTTCCTAGTTTTATCACTGATCCATGTCAAAATCATCATTTCAGCCGCATTAAGTTTGTTTGTCTGTTGTTTCTTCACTTTCCAACATTAAGTTCCATATATCATTGTTAGTTAGAACAAAATTTTACTTTCACCATCTAATATTCAGCTCGGGACATCATAGCTGGTTGAATACTTGTCCTATAAATTTTTCCTTCGAATTTTAAAAGAATACATTAATCACACTTTGAAAGCATCCCTTCACTTCATCCATACATCATTGTTGTTTGAATAGTTGTATAAAAATTTTCATACTCACATTTTTGGTTCTATTGTCACGAAGTAACACGAAAGGGTAATTTAGTAAAATGACTTCATGGGGAAACGCGGGTCGGTACTCGGTATCCGTCGTCATCAGATGGCGTGAACTAACCAGACTTGGTGGGGAGAGACTTTAAATATTGTTTTCTGTTCTCACTCGATCCGTCGTTCATTCTTTCGTGTGTTCATGTAGTCATGTCTGATACGAGATCTCTTGTGGCCATCGGTAAGAACTGAGTGGAGGATACACGCCATCTCGTCTTCTTTTTCTCTCGCAAGTCGCGATCCACGTCCTGGAATCGATCACAGAGAAGATCGATTTCGGAAACTTGGCGATCAGATTATTGAATTTTGAATTTTCTATTTTCTATTGATAACTGTTCCGTTCTTCCTTTGACTCGGTTTAGATTATCTTTTCCTTCTCTTCTGTTTTCTTCCGCTTCCTGTTGGAACTTGGACTCTTCTTTCCCGATCGGCATAAACTTAAATTGTGGAAAGAATTTTCAGCCTGGATCTGGGAATCGGATTGGGCTACCCACACCACGGTGGTGTCTTTGGCTTTCTGATATCGAGGATCGATCACGTCAGGTGCTCTTGAATCCTTTTCTTTTACCTGCGTTGTTGAAGTTGTCGACTTTCGATTCGGAGCTTTGATCTAAGATCTGTCCGTGAAACTTGTTCAGATCAGCTCTTCTCCCCCTTTCCTGGGAACATCCGTTATTTGTTTAAGGAAATTCACTCATGCTTGTTGCGGTCTGCAATCACTGGGCTGGTTTTGTCTACAGTCAGCTACGAAGCCGTGGATAGCAACTTTTGACAAATCTGTATTTACGTATTTACGTATTCTGTTGGTTTCACTTGCTGCGTCACAGTTTGAGTTTGTTATTTTGGAGTTAAATTTGCTTGGAGGCAAAAACATAGCTAATCGCTGTGAGATTTTTTATAGGAATTGATTTGCACGGGAACGGGATCTCAGAGAATAAAAAAGTTATCGTTTTTCACCCCTCCCGATGTCATCAGATTCGCTGAGGTTACCAATGGTTGATTGCCGGAGCTTGATTGAGTTCTGCAAAGCTTTTGAGCAGCATAGGAATATGGCAAATTCGATGGGCGCATCTGAACATCGGAGCAATCAAGGTCATGTTCGTAGTAAGAAGCATGGCAGTTCCTTAAACCCGTTATCCCATCCTTTTTGCGATCACTCGCCATTTGCTGCCTTTGACATTATTATATTGCTTCTGGTACTCGGAGCACTGGGGGTTTTGACAGTGCCTTACTTCAAATTCATATTCCGAGAAGCTTCAGAGCTTCTTCCTATGGTTTGGGTATTCATTGGTGATGTTATAAACAATGCACCAATGGCATATGCAGCTGGATTAGTTGTAACGTTTGTCACCATGATCGCAGTGTGGGAGATTGTCCATCACAGATCTAGGAAGTGTGGGAACCCTTTCTGCAAGGGTCTTCGCAAGGCAGTGGAATTTGATATCCAGCTTGAATCAGAAGACTGCGTGAGGCACTTGCCGCCAGTGCCAGAGGATGCGTATGGTGTTCAACCACTTGAGTTAGGGCAGGATCACAAGGAATTAGAAGCTGAATTGAAGCGGATGGCACCACTTAATGGTCGTACTGTACTCATCTTTCGAGCACCATGTGGATGTCCTGCTGGTAGAATGGAGGTCTGGGGGCCTAAGAAGCTTCGTAGAATTAAGAAGTAGATAAAGGCATTTGGGTCACTCCACTGTTACTTTTAATTTCTTTCTTTCTTTCTTTCTTTTATTAATAATAAACTAAAACTATGAAGAATCCAGTTGGATCTTGGCTAGTAGTTCCCCACTTTGAAATAAGTGACATCTCACATTTGATGGGGAGTCTTGTATCTTTCTTTTCTTTCATTATATACGATGGTTCAGACTAACATTCAGTTAGCCTTATTAAGTTGTTATGGTTTAAACTTTAAATTGCATGCCTAATTTACTTGTCAGATGAGAACTTGATTTGGTACTTATTCTTGTTCTTAGAATATTTGAAAATGCTGGCCTTTTTGGATTGTCGGATAAGGAGCTGATTTGGTACTTATTCTTGTTCTTACTTCGAATATTTGAAAATTTAGGCCTTTTTGGAAGTCCTTTTCATATTGTAACTACAAGGAAAGATTTGGTCTGCTGTAGCATATACATTTGAGGAGAAAATTTGACATTTTCTTCCAATTTCTACTTTTTTTCCCCATCATTTATGATAAACTTTGTTGATATTCAATAATGGGATTTTGATAGAATGCTAGGCTACTGATATGATTTTATGAGCAAAACTTTAACTTGCTTTGTTTATATAACCTAGATTGATAGTAGTGCATATATATGGGAAAAAGAATGCTACCTAGTCGCATGGTGCAGGGGGCAATGAGGGGGTGCACAAGGGCATCAACAAGGGGTGGATTTTTTCTGTTTCATAAGGGCGGGGCCGTCATTTTGCCCCTCTGTGTCTGGGTGCAAGGGCCACACGACCAGGCAGCATTCTTTTCCCATATATATATGTATATGTTTGGGTATGTTGCCGTTATACCCAGATCTGTGTCTATCTCTCTCATCCCCTTGGAAAAGTCCCCTATGCCCCTCCCATCCAAGCCCTCCCATTGGTTGAACCGCTAGCTCTAGGAAAGCCGGCGGCGTACCTAACCTCCTTCCTATATATATATATATGTGTATATATATATATATATATATATATTCAAGCTAATTTTTGTAAAAGCTTGATCAAGTGATGTTGTCTTTTGAAGGGTAGACCTTCCCATGAGTGAGATGAAAGTTGGTGCAATTGTCCAAGTTTAAAGGAACTTTGGAATATTTTGAATTAGGACATCAGGTTTTCTGTAAGTCTGTTGTAGTGAAATTTTCAGTTCCTTGCTTCTGCAAAACTGTGTGCTTGTACTCAGTGTTGGAGTGAAATTTTCAATTCCTTGCTTATGCAAAATTGCATGCTTTTACCCAGCTAAGTAAAATGTATGGTAAAATATCTACGTTGTAGTGAAATTTTCAGTTCCTTGCTTATGCAAAACTGTGTGCTTGTACCCAGTGTTGGAGTGAAATTTTCAATTCCTTGCTTATGCAAAATTGCATGCTTTTACCCAGCTAAGTAAAATGTATGGTAAAATATCTACGTTGTGACATGTCCGGTATCTGCTTTGCAAGTTTCAATAAAGCTGATGAAGTGGACTAAAAGATGAACCATGGTCCACAGGGCAAACGGTGAATGAGTACAACGTCTGCTGGCTACTAGCATTTTCTTTGGATTAATGTTTTCCTGTTAGTAATGGATAACAGAATAACTTATTCTAATATTATTTTATGCCAACGTTGGGTGCTGCTTGGTTTGTTGAGACATTTTGTGCAGTTACAGTATGTTTCTTTTGAATAGCCACATTTTGAGGTGGTTCAAAACATTAGCTTTGGTGCTTTAAGATGTTTGACTAACTTTGTTATAGTTACAGCGGCTAAGGATGGTTCTTATTCTGTAAAAGTAATGGTGATGTCATCTCTTTACTACTGCATGTTCTCTATTGAGGATTATTTATTCTATCCCTAATTGAATAGTAGTAAGTAAATATCGTAAAACTGGACACGATTTTTAGATCTATTGCCAGAGGGATTCTTTTTTTATTAAGATTTTGGATGCCTCATTGTGGAGTTATGTAGTGAGCTACTGATTAAAATACCAAGTCTGGATGTGGCAATACGTGGAAATTTGGAAAATGATTGGGATGTAACATATGTAATGACAACCAATCGGAAGTACTTTATATCAATATTGTACAGGAATGCAATGTTTGTGGAGTGCTGATGCAGCTGCAGTTGCCTGGATAAACAATATCAAGGTTGGAAGCCCAGGATGAAGAAATGCAGGCCTAAGTTAGGCCATTGAGTCCAGCAAGGTTAGTCTGTGTATTTCGTAGTTAAATGGGGTCCACAAGGTTGGAAGCCCAGGATGAAGAAATGGAGGCCTAAGTTAGGCCATCGAGTCCAGCAAGGTTAGTCTGTGTATTTCGTAGTTAAATGGGGTCCACAGTAACTGTTGTTAGATTCTAGTCTGTTGAAGAGTTTGAATTGATGAAGGATACGTTATAAGGCTGCTTGTAGACTTTTGAGTCCAGCAGTTCTGGCTTCATATTGGTCTTTTAGAAGTAAATAGTATTCTACTGATTTACAAGATATTGTTTTTTTTTTTAATTTTTAATTTTTTTTAATGATTGCTGGTAAGACTGTTAGAGGGCTTCAAGGTGGCCTATGGATTTCTGTCTCCTCTCTCCCTGTTTGATTCAGATCTGAGTTTTTCCTTTCAGGTGGGATCCATCATTCTTCTCCTTAAATCCTCATATTTTTTCTCTTCTTTTTTATCCTAACACCAGGCTTATCCCCTGTTTTGCTTCAAGTTTCAGCTTGTTTGATTTTATCATATCTTTATTATTCTAGTTCTGATTCTTCCCAGATTTGATATTTAAGTTTCTATTGCGAATGTCTTTTGAATTCTGTGATTATTTTCCAATTTTCTAAACCTTAAATTGCACGACTGAGTTCCTAATATGGTCACGACTGCCCGATTGGGCCTAGGTAGACTCTAGATTTTTTTCTTAAGAGTCCTGAACTACACCTAGCACACAATCAATAACTACGATTCTATAATAGAGGGAGTAAATAACAGAATTTACAGTGCCATGGCTGTCTTTGCACTGGAACAGCAACAGAAATTACGAAAATACAGGCATCAGAGCAGAATAGAAGTCCATAGATAACTGGCCTCATTGCACCACGTTTGGCCACCTTGTCTGTTAGAGCATTGTAAGATCCCCCTCTCCTAGAATGAGATGTTCGACGATGACACAAAGCTCCCTATGCATTTAATTTTGTCATTGTACAAGTTTTGGGAATGTGTAAGTTTGAACACCATACCCGTAAGTGACACCCAAACCCAAACCTGTAAGTGACACCAAAACCCAAACCAAACATTTATGCAATTAGTGATAGGAAGTAGCAGCATAACTGCAAACAATGGTCATAATGTGACGGCAGTATTTGTTTGTATGGTTACTTTTAAGTTCTAAGTTCTCTTTCAAAGCTTGTTGACTCTATTTGTTACAATTTTGAGAGAAGCGGATGAGACACTTGAATCACTTGAGGGATGGGTTAACTCATAGATGGAATAGCTAATTCTTAACTTTGAATTTCATCTGGGATTTTTTTTTTTTTTTTCTGGTGGGGGGCGTGTCGAACATGAGAAAACTTTAATGTTTTACCCAGTAGCTCGAGTTTCTTTTTTATTGAAATGATTCTTGTTTTTACATTGATGCGAATGAAGACATTCACATAATTCTCATTGGCTGCCACTCCAGGATTAAAGAAAAAGGGACACAGATATCAAGCAGTTGATATTTAAATCGTTAATGGACATCCCACTTAAAAATGCCCTATTCAAAACTTCAGTCAGGCATGTTAAATTTAATTCAGATCTTAAGACCCATGAACTAGATTCACATGGATGCCTCAAATTTCATCTCAACCTGATGACCAATGGTAATTCGTAGCCTGTCTAGGTAACTGTAGGAACTGAAATTGCAAATTTCTCACCAACTTCATGATTTGATGCCTAGCCCTCGTTGTTACCTTCTGCTTTTCAATGTTTCCAGAGGATATCATTGCCATTACAAAACTGTGGTTAAATACCTGCCTTCTCTTTCATTTCTATTTTTATGTACTTTTGTGGCCATTCAATTTCTTTATTTTTCTAGATTTTAGACCTTCAACGTTGTCATTAGATTGCTTAACTAATTCAAACCAAGTTGAGTTGGCTTTTTGAGCTTTTGATCAACATTCATCGCTTGCTCACCATGGTGCCAAATTTGTTCACAAAAATCCCTAATGATCAGATTTACTCCCTAAGAATATATTCCTTGTTTTCAAATTCACTGCATATTGAAACTAGTAGGTCGATCAGGCACTCTGAAGTTTGGGAATTCGACATTCACTTTGCAGATTGAAGATGTAAGTACTGCATTCTAAAAGTTATCTAGGACAGTCTGAATTTGGGTATTACAAAATTCTGAATTAACCCTGGAAAAAAGTTCTAAATGATATCTCGGGAGGTGAATACTTTTCTTGCAGTATTATTGTTATTTACTCCTGCATTTCACAGGATGGTGCTTGCAATGTTGTGCCTGATTTTCCTTTTTACCATATATTGTTATTTAACTTGTAGTAATTGTTTGCGTCTTACCATGAGGAATCATCTTCTTTTTCTTCCCTTCCCTGTTTTTTTCCAATCTGCCCTGATTAGTTTTGATTGCTGAACAGAGAGAACACTGGTTTGCCATCTAGAGATTCAAAATTTTCTCTACTTATATAGAAAACAAAAAGGAAAACAAGGGGTCATCTTCAGATTTAACTATCACATTTAACTTGCAGTATGGCCATTCAGCTCCAGCTGAATCCATTTAAGTCAAACTGTTTGCAGTTCGAGGATGCATCATTTTCATCATGAGCATTTAGGTCCAGTTTTGCTGTTAGATGAGGCAGTCTGAAGTCTTTCAATGTCTTCTCATTCTCTGGTTCAATTGCAGATCTTCTGGTGTTGGTTTGTTGGAGGAAGTGCTCATCCTCATCTCCTTTAGGTGTTCCCTCATAAAAGCTGCAGCCATCTTGCCTCTTTTCTCCTTGGACTCTAATGCTCATAAGTAAGTCAGTGGAGCTCCTTTGTATGGGGAACGTGACCCGTTCTGTGTCTCTTCTCATGGAAGAAGGGAAGATTTTATTCCCTTTTAGGTCTCTGTCCCATGTGGGTTCAGTCTGATCAGGCATGGACTCATCTCTGATTTCCTTTGGGCCCAGGGGTGTACTACGGTGATAAGGTCCCAGGCCCATCCCAATGTTGTGTATCTCTTGGTCCTTTTGACTTCCTTCGCATGAAGTGAGGCAACTGTCCATTGAACAATCTGCAGGCTGGTTTGTTTGTGTTTGCTGAGGGCACAAACCTTGCATTTCTTTCAACTCAGAAAGGGCAGAGTTCAGGCATTCTGTAGATACTTTGGATGCTAGTTCAGAGAGCTGCACTTTGGCAGCTTCTAGGCCTGCGGGACCGATGTTTTGCCTTCCAAGTGTCTCCTGGGCTTTCTCCAGCACCGATTGTAGGTATTTTCCCTGGGCTTCAATGCGGAGCTGTAAGTGTCGCTGCACCTGGTTCAGTCCAGAACAACATCCTGTTCAGAGTGTGGACAAGAAAATAATGCAGGACCAACTTTATAATGCAAGGAGCAGGAACACATGGACTCTGATCTTTAGTAGGAAGATTGTGAAATTTAATTCGTGATCATATTATTAGCAATTTAATAATTAGAAAAAAAAATTGACAGATTCTTCCTTCGGGACTTAAAAGGGTTTAAGTAAGTGAGCAAGATTTTTTTCAAAGCAGTTCTATAATAAACATTCTTGACCAAGAACCGTATAATAAGGATTTTTTTTTTTTGGGCACAGATGACCATTCACTTAGTTCCTAGTAAAAATGTCACCAAAAAAAAAAAAAGAAAAAAAAGAAAAGAAAAAGGAAAATGAAAATGAAGAAGCTGGATCTTGTTCAGAAAAGACATAATTTAAATGTTCCTGTTTCTTTTTCTGTTTTTGTTTTATCGAGTTATGATCAGAGTTGGGGAGTCAGAGAAGTTTGAATATTTTGATCGTCCTCATGTATTTTTAGCTGAGTCAGAAAAGCCTTCCAAAATGTATTGTTTTTCAGTAATTTTTAAGGTCTCAGGATTTTCAGATTGTATACCTCAAGCTGCTCATGTAGTCTTCTCTGCACTTCGATTTGCATCTGTATTGCTTCACTTATCTGCATGCCTCTGAGATGTGAAATCATATGTTAGTGAAGTCTATGCAAGGGAAACACACACACACACACACACACATGCACACACATATTTAAAAGGATAAATAAATATAGAAATAGTGAAATTCTTTCATGCTCTCACTTGCTTGTCTGGGAACTGAGGTTTGTGTTGCTCATGAGTGCTCCAGTTGCTCCAGATATCCTCTCTCCTGCCACTGCTGCCATGCAACCTATTCTCAGTAAGTTAATTTTGTGGTTTCTAGATTGCTTCTGGTACAAGGAAGTAGAAGGGAACTTTATGACATTCTCTTACTGATCTTGCTGGTTCCAATATTAGTTTGTCCATGAAGATTCTTGCTGAGTCTGTATTTCTGCAAGCCAAAAGTTGGATTAGTTTTTGTAGAATATATCAGATCTTCGAAATGACAGTTGGCAAGCTTTGGCAATGCACCTGAAGATGGCTTTTTAGGTGGTATAAGGTAAGTCCTGGAATTCCCATGAGCTTCATTACTGTTTTTGGTGTAGCCTCTGCAAAACAAAAGTCATGAATTTGCTAAATCTCTTGCAGTACATGGTTTCTGTTATATTCCTTAAGTCTGATTGAGCTGTATATACTCACTGTCTGGTCCTCCAAGCTGATTGACTGCTTCTATGAAGCGCTCATGGAGCTCTGGTGTCCATTTTAGTCTAGGCTTAGCATCAGTTGAAAGAACTAGTCCTCTATCTCCAGGTCCATTTCCTCCTTGCAAGAACAAATGCCTTTCTGAAGGAATGGACATCCGTGAAGAAGGGGAACTGTTCTTTCCTTGGTGATGGTGGAGGTGATACATACCCTGTCATTCAATAACACCTGCTTGAATTCTAGTTTCAGAAACATGAAAACTAAAATTTTGTGTACTATCATGAATACTTACCTCTCTTTTTCCCCTTTTGTTTTCTTGATCTGATAATCCACTTCTGAGGAGGCTTGTTAGTGCAGTACTCCTGAGCCCTCACTCTTGAAACTTTACAATTCTTCCTCCTCCTCTGCTTCTCCTTTGACCCGCTCTCACTAAATGTAGGGTACCTGGGGCTGTCATTATAAAGCAAAACTTGGATGGGGAGGCATAGAATCTGGGACAGAGCTGACACAAAACTCGATCCAATCCAATCTTCACAGCGACTCGAAAAGAGACGACGTCCTTCTCTGCTTTGTGTACTCTGTGGGCCCTTGTCCCACTACTCCACTTTCCATTCTCAGACAATACTCTCTCAATTTCAATTCCTCTGCACTACAACTTTCTGGAACAAACTCACGCCTTGCAATAGGTGCAAGAATAGATCCCCATAAGCTTTATATATATATATATATATTTATTTGGATTGGTCCCTCTGGGGAAAGCGGGAACCTTATTCCCCAATAGAAAAGAGGAATTTTATGACCCAGGGCAAGGGAATCTACCATTTTTAATGTCTTAAAACCTTCCCAGACCCCCTTGTAGATTCTTAAGACCCATGGCAAAGTCTAGGGTAGTTTCCTAGTTCCTCATAGGATTTAATTCCAGGTCTGCCTATCAGAGGATGGAGATGGATAAAGAAAACAAGATAACCAATATATGTGAGAAGGTATAGAAGGTGATTCTGTTAACTAGGCATCTTGAAACAGGGGAATTAGATACAATTGGGAGAAGGAAATTGTGCAGAGATGCTCTCTCCTTGGGTATTGTTTGAAAGCAAGGAATGGAATAAGGAATACAATTCTTGTCTCCTTTTGTCAGTTTGGTACTTATTCAACCTATATATTATAAAAGAAAGGGAGGAGGGGGCCCAAATCTTTTCATTCCCTTCAGTGTTTGGGTGTTGAGAATGACTGCCCTACACTGAAGAATCTGAAAGACTAGAGACCTGAGTGTAAAGAAAAGATTGTACTTGCTTCCATACTTGATTTGGTCGAACAAGTGGGCAGGTCATGGCCGTTGGGAGGACCACTTGAGTTTGCCCTTTCTTGATTCTCATGTAGTTATTCACACGTTTCTAATGGATAATAGTTTTGAGAACCAAGAATGTCTCAACTAGGTTCTTCTCTGTTTACATATTTCCTTGTTGGTTTAACATGCATATCTTTACGTAAGTGCTAATACTGTTGGAATGAGGCTTTACGTTGGTTAGTCCATGCATGTTTACAATTTTACATGAAAGGTGTGCATAGATTTCATTGTTGTTTGGACTAAGTTTTTCTTCACTCTATCCTAGGGTTCACAAACCACTATAGGGTTTTAGTACGTTTCTCAAAAAAACCTCATGATACCACCTTATATGTTCATTTAGAGCACCCATTTCCCTTCACCATGGCCTTGGGAAAACTGTCCCTTCACCATGGCCTTGGGAAAACTGTCCTTGTTTTGTTCTAATGTAGAGGGATAATTTGATTCAAATTGAAGAAGCTAAAGAGCTAGGGGCTGACTAAAATGACTAGAAGTATTGAAGAAAGACATGCATGGCTTAAGACTAAAGACTAATGACAAATGACTCTGAGCAGAGTGGACTAGGGGAAAAGGATCCATATAGTTGATCAGGGTTTTAGTGCACGGTATCAATTGCTATACAGTGGATAGTCTGGATAGGCCACTTGTCAAGTTTTAGACTTAATACAACCATATATTCTATCATGTATTGACATGCATTCCATGTTATCATTACTGTGCACTTTCTAGTAGTCATACTTTCAAAACTCTATTTTGTCATTTGGCAAACTCTCTTGGACTTAAAATGTGAGTAGGGAACTTAGGAATCAATCTTTCCACAAAATTGGGATCCCCATCCGACATGTTACATGGCAGATTTGGAAGGAGAAGATAGATTTTGGTTAGTATTATCAGTACACTATGGAGAATAAATGCATATAGAAGGAATAGAGATCAAATCTTCCGCCCACCACAATCAACGACTAATGCCCCAAAAAACATATCAAATGACGACATCTATTGAAATGTGAATCTGTTATTTCATGAGAAAGATTATATGTCGTGAAAAATCTACAATGGAAGCGTCCCTTGGAGAGTTGAGAGAGGCCAAGGAGTCTTCAATGGAGAAAGGATTGATTCAACAAACACTTGTGCATGTATTGTCATTCAATTGAGAAGTTCTCAAGCATGAGGTCAAATGAAAGATTTGAGAGAAAGGAAAACATGAAAGTGGAGTTCACTTCTCACATCTGCATCAATTGTTGTTCTATGGAAGATCAATTGATTCTGATATTTTCGAAGTTTATTCAGTTTGGGAGAATCATCGCATCGGGGACCCTATTCAATTTTAAAGAATAAAGGTGAGTAAATTGCACCAAAGAGGATTGATTTGGTAACTCGCAAACTCTCACATTCCATTGTTCCCATGTGATCATCTTCCACAAGATCCTGTGATCGATTGAGGGCAAGACTGTCTTAGTTGGAAGAACTGTGGACTAGTCTTCTTCTTCTTCTTCTTCTTCTTCTTCTTCTTTTTTTTTTTTTTTTTTTTTTTTTTTTTTTTTTTTTTTTTTTTTTTTTTTTAAGCCCCACAATGCTAATGAAGGGGAATTTGCACACTATGCCAATGTGTATCATCCACATGGGACCTACATGGTTGGGAGTGTGCAAGGCTCCCACCACTGTGGGATGGTGGGATCTAGGGAGGATAGATATACACAGCTTTGATCTTGCTTCGTGAAAAGGTTTTTCAATTTGAATTTGTAACCATCAGGTCAGGTCACACAGGAGCAATCTTACCATTGTGTTGAGGTTCACCTTATATAAGGAGGATCACTTTGCCTGTTTGTTTAGGGGGCTACGGGCCCCACCTCTGGAAATAGACATGAAGACATGACTTCCATTTCATGGCCCTCTAGGACTCAAAATCTTTCCTGCAATAGTACAACCAAAGTACTTAGCCTTTTTTTACTAATGTTGTCCAAACCCCACTAGTAAACTATAAGTAACTACCTCTCTAAGTCTCAATCCTTCAGAATTCTGAGAGAGAACAGTACCACAGTTTCTTGAGGAGAGTACTCAAACACAGAAGGATGTGGGGGGGGGGGGGTCCATTGATTACAGGGATCGACAAGCCAAATTATTAGGCATGAACTGTGTGAGATATCCATTGGCTGATACATGTTGACCACACATGGGTCATTTGGTTGAAATAAAAGTGAGAAATGACCACGGAATAAAATTCCTTGTGGAAAAGAAAAGTTCCAGGATTCCAAGGGAATAGCATTTCAGAATCCAGTGAGTTTAACTCCCATGGGTCGTATTCTCCAGTCAAGAGTTAAAGAATTCTATTATTATTCCTTTCACCCAAAACCACAAAACATGGGTTCCCCACTTTTTTTCCCCTTTTATCTAATTTAGTTTAGATGCTATGCATTTTTGACTTGAGAAGCTCACACCCTTTTTGTTCTAAAACCATCTTGTCCCTGATTCTATGGGTTACTTGTGTTTCAAGAATTCTTTTAGTTTGATATGATTAGGCAACATGGACTATGGAGGGAAAATGAAAACTCACTATTCCAGAAAAAAAGAAAAAAGAAAAAAAAAAGAGAGGTCTGTCTTCCATTTGCACTTAAAAATGAAATAGATATTCTCCTCTCAGTGACAACAATATGTAAATTCACTGTTTAGAATGGTACCTTCATAGTTTTAAGTTCCATGAGCAAATTCATTACTAGGTGATTAGGAGCATTAAAATTAGGCATCGAATTTCTGCGAAAAATAAATAAATTAATTAGGCATCGAATTGTTCCGCACGACCCCTCGAGACGTGCTTTATGAACAAATTCCAATCTTGCTAAAATTTTTTCCCCCTTTCCTTCAATTGTACAACTATATCAATCTTAAATTTTTGAAACCAATTGGAGCATTGACCCTAATGAGGAACTGTAAAGAGCATATCCTTTTGGAAGCACAATCCAGCTAAAATCATTCGACTCTTGAAAGCTTATTCTTCCAATTAATTAGTTGGTAATATATAGAACATTGTTTATTATCAGTGTTAGATTTGCCGATATTAATATTGTTCTTCATGTTTATTTTGCAAATTATATGAGTTAATTACTAATGCTCACACTTTTTCTCATTCCACTTATGGATAATATCTATAGATTTCCATCCACAAGCATACTGATACTGTATATTTTTATATTTATAAGAGATCAAACAATTGGGAGTCCAGCCAAAAAATTTAAATCCACTATTTATACATCTAAGGGTGCCAAATGGTCAGTTCGTCTATTCATTGTTCTCTTTTTGTATGTATGAGGGGCCTTAATTGAAATTTGTCCTTTCCGAAACCTTAACATTCATGGGTTTAGGACATAAAATGGCCTCCTAGGGGCAAGAAAAGGTATAATAGGTACACACTATATGAATTCTTTTAGTAACTTAAAATAGAATGGGCACCAAAGTACCACAACAAGGGTACTTTTCCTCGCATATTCTCTCAATCATTCACTTTCATGTTGACATGGTTGTCCACTTCAGGCCAGGCATATATTCTCGGCAACTCTTGTGAGTTCATATTCTCCTTCAGGGTCCTCAAGGTATATCCAAGTTGCTATATGATTTTAGTCTAGTGTGTCCAATCTACATCTAGTTGTAGGTGTGCCTCTTCAAATATCTCCTTCACTTAATGCAAAAATAAATAAATGAATAAAAGAGGATCCTATAAAAGTTTCTATTCCCCATGAAGTGGCTCTAAAGGAGACTATATATCTGAGGAATATACAGCAAGAGGTCCACTGTTTCTATCCTAACTGGAGGTGCCATGGATGATTGTGTCCTGTATGTTTATGGCTTGAATGATTATGAAGTCCATACCATTAGTGTTTTGGGGTTGAATCCTGTCTTTAATGGGGGGAGGCTATTAGGGATATTAAAATATAATGGTAACAGGTTCTCTAAGCTGACAGGGCAGGGTGTGCACCTCCGTATTTATCTCTTTTTTTCTCATGTGAAATAGCCTTGCTGTCCTCTTATACCATTTTTGCACACCTCATGGTGTACTCTATGGCGCTTGTTTAGAAAACTTTCTCCCAAATATAATATGTATTTTTTATTTCTAAGAGAGAAAAAAAATTGGATTTTTGTATGAGGGGAGTGTTTTCAATGAGCTTAATAATTAGACTTCCACTCGTTAAGATTTAAAAACCCAGAATAGGACTCCATTGATTTTGATTAGAATAGGAATACAAAAACCTTAAAAAAATGGAATAGAAAAAAAGAAGCAAAGATTATCACAAATCTTTGTGACAAAAAAAATAGGAAAATAAAAAAGATAAGTTTCATTGATTTAATATATAATAAGAAAAATAAAAAATAAAAAATAACATCAATAAGCATTCAAGGCCAATTTCAAAAAAAGGTTTGAGGAATCCTGACTCGATTCTTTAAACCATGATGGTGTTGCTAAAGCAGTAAAGCCTGTAGATTATTATCCCGTAGATCAAGATACCCCTGATCATGAGACTGATAGGCCATAAAGATTGATTAGGGTGTGTTCTGATCCTGAGATAATCTCTAATGGTGTGAATTTAAAACCAAAACCGGAACTGAAAACAGCTGTTAAGAATCGAACAGAAAATTCAGTATGGTTTATTGGCTTTTGAAAAGTAAAATTTCATTTGGTTCAGTTTTAGTTTTATACTAAAAACTAAAAATGTAGATTTGAACCAAATTGAATGAAGTATAACATGTAGAAACCAAACATGTACCGAAATAAATCATATTGAACCCTAAATTCACGTGTCTTTGTTGCATATTATGAACTACCTATTATGGGTGTTTTTTGTTGAGTTGTGTAAAAACGGTTGAAAGGTATGAAATTTGACATTGTGAGACTTCATCTTCACGAGGTTGTAGTTTTCATTTCGACTTTATATGTTATTCCACTTAAATGATACAAAAACCGAATAAGAATAAAATAAAACCAAAATTGATTCAATTCAATTTTGATCGTAAAACTTATTCGTTTTCAATTCAGTTCTGATTTGTACATATTGTATTCTGAACTGATTCAAAATTAAATCGAAAAAAATTCAAAATCAAACCGATTGACACCCAGATGGATCAGAGATTTGGCTGATAATTGAAAGCCCCAATTTCCCATGTGGGTTCGGTGTTCTGTGCTATCATATAGGCCCAAAACAAAATTAATTGAGGCCCAAGTCATCTAAAGGTGCCTGGGTTGGGGACTAATCTGTTGTCATCTTAGATCAATTGAGGGAGCTAAGAGCATATCTAATGCATTGAAAGAGAACAAGATCGTCCAGTTGGGTCGGCCCTTATAGTGTAATGGTAGTAGATTAATGACGATATTTTGATAATTAGTGCAATAATAATCTCTCCTCCTTTTTTTTTTGTAGGGTTTAGACATCAAATAATTTTGTCATGAAAATTCGATAGAGAATCAATTGCATCTATAAATCTAATTTTCACAATTTTCCTTGCTTAAAGAGGATCATCATTGTTGCAATTAATTTCACCATCTTGCTCTTGTTCAAGCAAAATTTGGGCCTAATGGTACAAATGGATCTTATTCTGCTCAAGACTGTGTCATGGTTTGCCATTTTGTGATTCACTGTCCAAAATCTGTGTGAAAAATAATATCATCCACATGAGAGCCGACATGTGAGAAAATAATTAGGGGTGATTTACATCAATCTCCCTTGATGTTTGCCTATATTACATCATCCTCTTAAAAATTCATCAATTTTACCCTTTTTCCTCCACTCCTCTATTTGCCCTGAACCCACCTCTCTCTCTCTCTCTATGCAATTTGCCCAAAACTCACCCCTCTCTTTCTCTCTCTTCCCCTCCTTCTTCTTCTTCTTCTCTGAAAACCTAAACTGATTTTTAGGGGGAGGCCATAGTCGTGAAGGCCTCACTTGTATGACTTCGTCCTTTGGAGTGGCACAAGCAGGAAGCTGCTCCGGAGGCAACATGCTAATCCTGGCACGAGTGTCCTTCCTAATATTCACAATAATCTTCCCACCTTTCCCCATGATAGAGCCAAATGTGACTGGTGATAGCCAATAACCTGCAGGAAACGACACCTCCCCAGGAGGACACCCTCGATCTCGGCTTTGACTTTGAGGGACCTATCGAAGACCTTAACGAGTGCCTCTTGTGCGGGAGAGACGTCGTATTCCCCTGTGACTTCGTTCCCATTGTCGTCCTTCAACTGGATTCTCTTATTTGAGTATCTGAACCCACAACGAGTATGATGCACTCGTCGCAAGCATGGGTGGATTCCTCCACACGGATCCTAGCGCCGGTCTCTTGTTGGAAAAGTTTGACGATGCTGCCGGACTTGCTGATAACGCCACCGATCTTGGAGACATGACAGAGAAGGCGAAAGGCAACCTGACCAACGACTAAGACAATTGGGGGCGGAAGGGGTTTTCCACCGCGGCCGCGCTTGGATGTGCCGTTGGTGGTGGTGGTGTAGGGATTACTCTCGTGCATTCCGGATTCGTTGAAGAAAGGACGCTTCGCTGGAGGAAAATAAGGGGAAGATGGTACTCCTTCCCAATCTCAGTCACAGGTGATGTTTGGGTTTTGCATTTCATTAGTGTGAAGCAGATATCCAAATCACGAGATCAAAAGAGTTCTCGAGTTTGAGTGACATGTCTTCTCATATCTTCAAACTAACACCTCTCTTTGGGTGGGTTTAAATGTAATAAATGGATTTTTAAGAGATAATATAATTTAGACAAACCGAAGGAGAAGTTGATGTAAATTATCCAATAAATAGGCATCCCATATGAGGGACATAGTAGTTGTGGTGATTCTTTCTCTCTAAAATTAAATAACCTATGAAATGCATAAGGAGGAAGGATGATCACATTAAAAAATGTTATACCCATTTCACGGGGCAGGGAGAACAATCTGTAGGGTCACACCACTTAACTCACCCAATCAGCGTGAGTGACTGTTTGGTGAATTTATAAATACGTAGCTAGGGAGAAGAGAGAAACACTAAATCACTGTTAGCTCTATCCTCCTCTTGTTTAAGTGTTGCAGCTATGAGGGCTGCATGCACAGCACTTCACTCCGGCATATTCCAATTCACACAAGCTAACTAGATGAGTTAAGACTCGCATTGTGAAAAAATCTCAGTGGGAACACCCTATAGTCTCTTCTCTTGTTCAAAAGTTGGAATCCTTCTAGGAATCTTTACTTGTGGGTTTTAAGGTAACCTCAAACTCCTATTGTGTGTTTTTGATCAAACATGTATTGTAGGTTTTATGCCGCTTGCTTGAAAAACCTCCCCAAAAAAGGATGGGTTTGTGTGTGTGTGTTGGGAGTGGGGAGTGGGGGGTGGGGGATGGGTAGAGTTCACATCTTCATAGGATTTGCTCCAAATAACTATACATGTGTAATGCCAAGAATCTAGCCAGTTCTTGCTCTCTATGGATGGGTACTTATGTAAGTATTTTCCCTTTGTCCTCATGATTTGAGGTTAATTAAGAATTTTTCTTTTGTTATTTCAACATTACTAAAGCATCAGAAAACCCCCTTCCACCCAAAACACCCATCTAACTTGAAAGAAGATACTGCTAACCAGTGAGCTTAATTAGACTCCCACAAGTTTGTAAAACATAGAAAAATATGACAAAAATGGGTTTATGAATTTTTTTTTTCCTTTCGGTGTGGGGTTTAAATCATCACCATTGTCATGTCAGGAAATGACCATGGGTGGATCTATTTTATTGTAGAATGCAGATCCTCCACCCATCTTTAACAAGTAAAACTAATAAGATAGTAAATGAGATGAGGGAGTGATAGTTGTATATAAATATGATATCCAGACCCTCCAGTTCAGTTATTTTTTGTGGTAAAAAAGAAAACATCACTTTGCAAAAAAGAAGAACAAAGCTCCTATCAAAGTATAAAAATGTCAAGTCAGACCGTCGGGGGAGTAGGAGAGATGGAGCAAAGTGGGAGAAAATATGGTTGTAGGTTATAGTAGTTTTTGAAGTAGGAACGGTTACGGCACTTACGAGCTACTTCCATACTTCCAGAGGTAGATTTTACGATTGATACTCATAAACACAGCTCTAGGTGGGTTATGAGGATGGAACGCCACTAGAGGGGCACCAGAGTATTCATTTCCTGAATGATGATCATCTTTTTTGATAAAATAATTCCTTTCATCTCCACGACCCAACGACCATTCCTACTTGTTTGAATCGAAAGTAACTTTTCCTATTACTAAACCCCGCCAATTGGAGTTGATGGGTGGGAGACTCCCCTATGATCCAGGGTGAGAGATGTAGATGGCCTTCAGGAGGATCAATAAACTCTCTATATGTTCATCTCTATCATACGGATCATGTAATTGAGAAAGTTGCAATCTCAATTGATCTACAATTGTCCAGATACTTGTCCGAACGTTGACTAATACGGCCTCCGCACCCACCACTTTGTATTTGTATGAAGTAGCAGCATCATCCTCCTCATCGACATAGTCGGTTGTATGATTGGTGCTGATTAAGAGGAAGAGGAGGAAGTTGGTAAGACTCCTTGGAGAGAGGGTTGTATAAGTAATAAGTCGGCGGTGTAGTAGGGTGGCGACTGCGGATCAGGAAAAGACCATTGGAAGAACAGGTGAAGAAGCCGAGCTCATTGAGTATTTTTGGAGATGATTTCAAAGTGATGATGGAATCTGAAACTTGAGAATTTTTCACTTGGTTGTTTTGGTGGGACATGGAAGAAGCCCAACAGGACACCATCGCTGCTTTTGCCTTTTGCTTTTCCTCTTGCTTCTTCTCTCACTACCGTTACTCATGTTGTTGCTGATCATAAAGACGGAGAAGAACAAAGGAGTTATGAGGTTGAAAATTAGGGTTAGGGTTAGGGAATTAAGAAGAAGAATAAGAAAGGGGGCGAAGGAGTTCTGTTACTTATTCCTTTAAGAGACATACTTGATCGTTTCCAATCCAAAGAGGACTCATAGTTATTAGGTCTTCCAATTTGGCAAGTTTGCATTTATTTTTTAAAAAAAATTTCCAATTTGTTCAAACCCACAATTAGGCAACATGGCATTTGGTGTGCATCCAATGGTCAGAAACACTCTGATACGGAGCCCAAAGCAATCACACACAGCCCAAGGCATTTTTGAGTATTAGATGTATGTCAAACGCCTTGTTGTGCCTCAGAGGATCCAAGTCTCTTTTCTTATGACTTATTAGGGTATCTTCTATGGACTATGGGATTATCCTTGTCTAAGTAGGTTGCAAAATTGAAAAACTGCTCCATCCACTTTTTGTGTATAAAAAAATCGGTCACAAATGATTTCAATCCGAATCAACTGATTTGATCTATGATTTTAAAATCGACACCAGAGATTGAATTGGTCCCTACCAATACATCCCAAAATCGAAATTGGTCATAAATAAGTTAGAATGAAAACCCAGTGATCTAGTCCCGACAACCCTAGAGGGCTGCAGCTATGAGGGCTGGCTGCATACAAGTTGCTGATCAGAGTATCGCAGCTATATATGAAGGCTGCATGCGCTGCTCATCACTTCGTCATACTCCAATTCACACAACCCAACTAGCTACCTCAGGATTTGGATATTGATCATTTTGATTTTGATTTAGATTTAGATGGAACCTTATAAGTGACATGAAGTGAGAGAATGAGGAGATTCGTTGTTATGATTTTGGATCATTTTGCCACAGCGAAGCCCATTCTCCTCATATGATGGCCCCTTGTTAGGATATTTATAATTTAGAGCAGATCACCTCATCTGAGCTTGCTTAGTGGTGTATGCGAAACTTTGAGAAAATTATAATGTATCTAAAGGCAGAGCTCTATCACTGTCTGTCATATTCTCTAATCACCTTCCCTCAGTACTTATTCTACATGAAAAGGCTTTTCTCACCATTAATTAATTTCCACCATGTCTAAGATCTGATTAACATCTAAGCATTCAATGTGGTGAATATGAGTATGATTGAGCTTTGAGCATGTAAGCTTTGTACTCTCTAACTTGCCCATACACCTTTTAGCAAGTCTAATGCATTAAAAGAGAACGAGAGAAAGGAGATTTGGATTGCTCCTTAAATTATGAAAATTGTCAAAAACTTAAGAATCTTTGAGGCCGATTCCAATCCGGCCGACTGTACCCTCCAACCCCATCTCACACCATCCATGGGGTGTTGGTCTTTGTTCACTTATTAGTGAAAATAAGCTTACCAGTAATGGGAAGGAATAGATTTGACACTCTCAAAAGAAGGTCTTCGGCCACTGAGAAGTAGCCAACTAAAGCATTCTCCCATTTTATTACCTACTCTTCCACAACATTACTCGATCCGGCCTTATACTGAATAATGAGGACCATGAAACTCCTTTACCACCCAACCTCTCCCATCCATCACTAGCACCGAGCATCCTACCACCTCTAACATCAGATCCTTTCTTTAACTAAGTAATGAGTGTAAAACCCTATTGTATTGTTTGATTATGAAGTTAAAACTAAATTTGCTCTCCTTTTGTGATTGAATGTCCTAATATATATGTTCTGAATTTCATCTTGACAATAGAGGTCTGCACTGTCATTTTGATTATGAGAATCCAATAGAACTCTCTGATCTATAAATTAAGTAAGAAAATATCTAGAACTAAAGCATCACAATGAAAAGGACTACATGGGCTCTAGGCTGGGAGTGTTTAACGTGAGTAGTTGATTAGTATGCAGTTTATTTATTATTTTATGTAGTATTATGTCGTTATTTTATGTAGTTGCTCCACGATTAGGTTGTGTTATTGTGGGAGGTTATTGTTAGTGGAATGGGGAATATGATAGGAGTAATTATATGAGTGGAAGTGAGGTGTGTCGTGGGTTATTTTGTATGAGATAAATATGTGGTTTGATGATAAAGAACATAGTCTTTGAGAGCCTCAACAATTCTTCTTGAAAGAGTAGGGATGTACTGGCTTCCTCGATAGAGCCAAGAGGTGGGCTACCTCCTTATTAGCCTTCTCTATATTTTCCCTATATTTTCTCCCCTACCTCCACCCTAATTTCTTTCTTTTTCTTCTATCGTGTCTCCCTTCCATGCATGTAACACTGAGGTCATTGAGTACTTCTCTAGATGATTGCAAACTAATGGTGGAATCTGAAACTTCCGATGAACTCGTCGCTTTTGGTGGTGGTGGTGGTGGTGGTGTTGCCATGAATCCCCAAATAGGTCTGCCACTCGTATCTAAGGGGTAGTCGTGGTGTGTTGGATAGGGGTGTCTAAACCTAGTCTGAACTGATAAAACCAATCGAAAAAACCCAGACCAACCAATCCAATCCTTATTGGATTGGTTTTGGACTGAGGTATGTTGGGCTCGGTTGAAAACTAGTCCAAACCCAATGAAACCAATAAAACAATTATCATATTATAAATTGGATTGATTATCCATTTTTTACAATATTAGTGCAAATATTTTTTGTTGTAAGGGGAATTGTTACAAATCAATGAATATGAGGTTGTGAAAAGGGAAATTTATTTGTAAATTATAACAATGCTTCCATTGATTTCCTTATTCACCATACAAAATAGTTAGGTAGTTAAATGAATGATTGGATAATAGGGTTCATTTTGCAATTTCAATATTAGTTATCTTTTTAGTAATTATATATACATTGATTTCAATATTAATTATCTTTCCCTTACAATGATAAATCATGATTTAGTCACAAATTTAAAGTGCTTTCATCAAATCTTTCATCACTACAGGTTATGAATGTAAGATTTTATTATGGTTCGAGCCTGAAAATAAATCATTCTAAACTTGATATTGAAAAACTGAAATAAACCGAAATTAAATCAGACTGAAATCAAAACCAATCGAAAACCGAAATTCCTTAACATATTGGTTCCAATCTAGGTTTTGGTCTCCCTCATTCCTAGACTGAAACTGATTCTGCCCAATCAAAACTGAACCAAACCGATAGATTGACACCCCTAGTGGTGGGGCATGGAAGAAGCCCATGAGGACTATTACTTTTTGGGTTGGAGATAAGATTGTGGTGCCACCTCTTTGATAAACACTAGGATCCAAAGTACCATTTGAGTGGGTAGCATAATAGAATCTTTGTATGAATAATGTCACTACCGCTACACATGTTGTTTCTTATCAATGGAGATACTAAGGTTGCGTCTGTATGCCATGGTGGGATATAATAAAAATTCCACACTTATTGACACTGTCACGGCATCTCCCTATTCTACAGTGGCTGGTACCGTTTAGGAACTGATACCATTCCATTCCATTGATAATTGAAATGAGACCTAGTGCAACGGTGATGGGATTGGCACATTTGGTATTAATACTGGTATAGACACGTCTCAAATATCAGAAATTGTTCCGATTAACACCCTTACCCCTAAATGGGAAGATTGGGTCACTAGAGTAAGGGTATCAATTTAGTGCTGATATCAAAACCATACCAAACTACAGTACTGAATAAGATTTGGTACAAGTTCGGTATGACAACATGGTATTTTTCTGGAACGATATGGTATTGGTATTTAAGTAAAAACTATTCGATATGTATCGACTCGCATCGAAATATTCTACAAAAAAATTTTTTTTTATTGAAATATCAATTGTATTGGTTGTGTACGAAATTATCGTACTTAAAAGGCAAAAAACAACAATTTAACGAATAGAAACTGTACCAAAACCATATTCATACCGAATATGACATCATACTTATTTATACCGAATAAAAACCATACCGAAATCATATCTACCCAATATGCTATCGATATTGAAATGCAAAAATTTCTTGGTGTAGTAGCGCTTCAATATCTACCCTCGGTATGCTATACCATATCGAATACCGAACCGATTGACACCCTAAAGCTAGGGAAGGAGATGTTGCAGGTGGTGGAAGAGAGGGAAAAAAAATACTCAACTGTACCAATCCGATCCAGGCAATTTCGATCGAACCAATATGATTTTTAAGACTATAAAGGAGAAAAAGCTAGGCACAGTGCCGGGTTGCCCAACCATGTGTTTATCTCCCTCCCCCCTCCTAGTGAAAAGACTCCCCTGCTCGTTGCTATCCCCTCCTCCCTTGTTTGCTGCCCGCTAGCTTACATAGAGCAAGCGGCGTGTCCAACCCTTTCCCTTATTGTAATCTTTAGATCGCATTCCATTTAATATTTCAATAACTCGAACAATATATTGAGTTTCCTATTCTAGTCTTTCTAATAAAAAAACTTTTCATTAATGAAAAAAAAAATGAGCCGTTTGTTTGGGGCCTGTTTGATTATGTTTCAAGAAACACATTTTTGTGTTCAGAAACGGCAAAAACGGAACAAAAAGCGTTTGATAAAACTGTTTCGTTTTACTTATTTTCAGAAGTAGAAATTGAAATTTTTACCTATTTATTGTTCAAGAAATGATACTTGTTTTGCTGTTTCTAAAAACGACTCGTAGCCATTCTTTCGCTGATTACTATAGACTTCCAGAAACATAACTTATCAAACACTTTGAATTCCGTTTTTGTTTCTAAAAACGAAAATTTATGTTTCTATCGTTTCTAGAAACAAAAACGGTATGAAACGTACCCTTAATTTTTACCTTGCCATATAGAGTATATATGGGGTAAGCATGCATTATGATGAATTTTATTAATTGTAAATAAATGCTTGTCTGAGCCACTGGTTCTGTTGACACCTTTTTGTCTATCTGAAAACCTGTCATGATGCTGACAAAAAAAGAAAAAGAAAAAGAAAACCTATCATGTTGTCTTGTTGTGATAGCTCCAAGCTCCATACAAATGGGGCATATTTTAAATTGTGCATGATCCATTTTGCGTATTGCCTCCAATTTTAAAGCACCAATAGACGCAAAGAAAGTAGTAAATTCAACATTTATTTTATGGAGAAGAAAAATTTTCAATTAGTAAAAAATGTAACTTAAAACATCAATGTATGAGCTGAAGTTTGTGACGGTGAGATTATTTGTTCATAGTCATATAGGTTACCCTACGCACGAGTAGTACCACTCTGTTACGTTACTAGGCTTAAGACAAAAATGTGGTATAAACAAAGAATTATGGACATTCAAAAAAAGAGAGATAGCACCCCAAGGCCACGATGTAGTATTATAATCAGAAAGTAAAGTTCTAGTTCCTCCAAATCACTCCATATTTTTCTATCAAAAAAAAAAAAAAATCACTTCATATCTCCTTATACTTCAACCACCTTCCTTTGCCTGCTTTATCCCATGGAAAAGGCCCCTAGTGTTGACTTCAATGATTTTTCCTCTTACCATGTAATTAGCAAATAATGAGACATATTTTTCTTTATTAATAATATAAGCAACCCTCAATCCTAAGTATTGTTTAAAGCATCAATCACGACCACACTAATAAGAATTTATGGGTTCAAAACAGGGATGATGGGTGAAACAGATGGAGTAGTATGGATTGGAGTCACCTGTTGATGTATAGGTTGACAAGAGTGGCAATCCAGTGCTTCACAAGGCATAGAACATAATAAGAGTTAGGTTTAGCCTAAGCAAGATTGACATTATTTATATATGTCCATAAAAAGTAGCATGTTATAATGAAAATACTGAAGAAATTATTCAAGTCATTATCAGGAATTGATTTGAATTAAAAAAAAATACATAATAATAGCTTTAAAAGAGTAAATAGATAAAGCTTCTATTCTAAGGCCCAACGTGCCGGTTGCCCAAATTCTCTTTGTAAATTCACATGGGAGAAAGATGTGCCAAATAAATTCTTGTTAATTGAGGCATAATACATAGATTGGATCAATATCCATTGATTTTCCCAATATGTCTTTGATGGGGATTCCTCCTTGAGCTACTCTCCAGTAAAAGATCTTAAATTTTGGGTATATTTTGATTTTTCAAAGGAAACGTTACCAATGAAAGCATAGAAATTGTGAGAACACTTGTTTGAGAATCCAATTGGGTTACTAAATAAAATAAATTTTAAAATCTTTGTAGTCATCTTGGTGGTAAGAACCCCTTTATTGGAGAGGTGACACAACCATCTATCACTGTTTAAGGAAAATGGAATTTACAAGATATCATTTGCTAGTGGTAAGGGGAGTATGGAAGGTATCAAACTAAACCCCAATGGATTAGTGCATTTGGCTTGGAGGGTACAAGGTACTCTGCTTTAGGAAGCGAGGTCATGTGATCAAACCTTTGCCGTTGCACCTAACTTCTTGGGACCACCATATGAGAGTTTCCATCTTGGACTGAGCAGGTGTTATGTAAGCCGTATCACAGTGACCCCAGGCGGGTCAGAGATTCGGACACCCTGGGGTAAAAAAAAAAAAGAGGTACCAAACTAGCATTCCAAACATTGCCCATAATGAAATCACTAACCCAAATTAAAGAAAAGGAATTTCGAAATTGGTGTCCTAATAAATACTCTTGGACCTTCAAACAACATTTTTCTGGTTGTGAAGTGGTTAGATGAGCTAGGGAGCTTTGATCAACATAAAAAACCTTCATTTTTTAACATTAAGGCTCCTTCAAGCTACGAGGGAAACAAAGGGAAGAAAAACGAATAAATAAAGAAAAAAGTTTCCTGCCTAGGAGAAAGGCTTATGCCCCTGCAACCTTGTATGATTGTATCTGTCTCTCTCCTTCTTGTGAAATGGTCTCCCTGTCTTCATAGATTAAACAAAAAGAGAAACACTAATTAGGTATTGCGCACACATAATTTCCAGGTTCTTTCGCACGAGAACGCTTCCCCTTAATATAAATAACTAAAATAAAAAATTTTGTAGTACTTATTTAACATGAATGTGTAATTAACTCCAAATCATTCTTAATTTGATTATTAAAATTTATTTATTTTTCTTACAAATAAAAAAAATTATATATAATAATGACAAATATGATTGGAGTTTTTTTTTTTTTTAAGTTATACAATGTCACCATCAAGATGATAAAGATTTCTTTTGTCTTGTTAAAATCATACTTCTCTTCATGTCTTTTCACTTTCAACAAGGTCAAGTGCCAACAGCAATATTCTCACATCGGAGGTAAATTGAGGTCTAAATATTAATAATAAATAGGATTCATCCTTTCATTTTTTTTTTTACATGGAAAAAGATATTCTACAACGTCAGTGATCGTTGGGATGCATGTTCAAGTCCTCCTAACCCTTGAATGATCGTTTGAGAGGAGCTCGAAGGTAAAGTCATTGAAGAGTGGCCGAATTTGACCCATATAATTAGAATATAGAAATATTAAATAAAAATAAAATATATCTAAAGCATTTAAAATGAAATGTTAATATTAGTGTAACTACTCCTAATTGCTTACAAGGAGCAATCATGGTGTCATGGAAAAGAGATAATATCGTCATAGAGAAGACAAAACACTCTTTATATATTGACATGGACTGCCGCGTACTTAAAATCTTGATTATCCAAAATACCCCTATTATATAAAAGTTAAATAGAAAATTTTGTATTTCCAACCGTACCGTAGTAAAACCATCAACCTAATTATTCAATAACAGCTCCATATAACCGGTGCTTAATTAGACTGAGCGTTACCCCATAAATAAAACAGTAAAAATCTAAAATCTAGGGATTACAAAGTGTATCTATAAAAATGGAATCATATACCAACACTATACAGTATACGAGAATTTGATCCCACACACGATCATTACAAAGCGTTTTCTTCTGATCACTCTCAAATCTCTCAATGATACATATTGATATTGGTACTGTATCAGTGAAATGACATACAAAAATCAAAGAAAAAACATTTCTAAAGGAAAACTTGGGATACCGTTTGAGTTTTGAAGGTGACCGAAACCGTAGACTAAAACCATGATTGGCACGCAGAATGGTGGTTGGGAGTTTGAGGAAAAACTGGTGTGAAAGCTCTTATCACCCTGATCCTATCCTCGACGAGCGAAAAAAGATGGCGAGAAAAATCACAGATCATTGAAACTCGGACACAGGTTTTCAAAAAATACTGGGTTTGGAATCGGAAGATTCGCCTTGGAATCGGCACCGACTGATCCTATCAATTTAGACCAATTCACATTAATTGAGTTTGACCGATTCAGATGCGGATTCTGAGTTCTAAAACCCTGAGCGGAGAAGAAGGTTCTGCTATCATTTTTCTATTTTCCTGAGCGCATATTCTTCTGTTATTATTAACTTTTATTCCAAATTGCCCAGAAGACTCTTAAAACGGAGCAAACACGCAACTACACCTTTCCACACCCCTTATTAGAGAGAGAGAGAGAGAGAGAGAGAGTTGAAGAGTCTTGAGAGTAGACTTTTTGACGGGACAAAGTGGGCCTCTCGTTAGGCCAATCGAAGTCTCATTTATAGAGTTGAGGTTTCAGAAAGTGGAAAACAATTTTCATCTCTTTTTCTGTTCTCTTGTTTTGTTATTCTTCCCGGATTTCTCTCAGGTATTCATTCCTCTGGTAATAGCTATGGCGGTTGAAGTTGTGATGAGACCCAAGACTAAGATCGTCTGTACGTTGGGTCCTGCTTCTAGATCCATACCCATGATTGAAAAGCTTCTCCATGCCGGTATGAACGTTGCTCGATTCAACTTCTCACATGGATCTCACGAGTATCATCAGGAAACCCTAGATAATCTCCAGGCCGCCATGGCCAACACTGGGATTCTCTGTGCGGTTATGTTGGACACTAAGGTTTCATTCCTACTTGCATCAACCCATCTATATGGGTTCTTCTTATTACTATTATTTCCCCAACCCTTTTGCTGGTTTCTCTTTTGATCTGTTTTCACTCATTTTTGTTGTTGATGTTCTTTGTCTTACTCCGTTTGATTTTATTTTCCGGGCTTTTGTCGTTTCCTTTATCTGTGTCTCTCTTGCAGTTATGTTTTTCTCTGTGATCTGTTCACTGATGGATCATTGTTCCATTTTCCATCTGGATTCGTTTACTTTGGCTCTGGTCTGTTTGGACCCTTCTGATCCAAACAGCTTCGTGATTTGAGACACCCAATAACTGGAGATCTGAATGGTTCTGAGGAGTCGAATCATTCTTCCATTTTCTAGTTGCTCATTTTTTAATTGATTTTCCTTATTCTTTCAGATGTTCTAAGCCTTTTCTTTATGAAATTACAGGGGCCAGAAATTCGTACTGGATTTTTGAAGGATGGAAAGGCCATCCAATTAGAGAAAGGCCAAGAGATCACTGTCTCCACAGACTATAGCATCAAGGGCGATGAGACCATGATCAGCATGAGTTACAAAAAATTAGCTGAGGATTTGAACCCAGGAAGTGTGATACTGTGTGCCGATGGTACAATCACACTCACTGTCCTGTCTTGTGACAAGGATAAGGGTTTGGTTCGATGCCGCTGTGAGAATTCTTCTCTTCTTGGTGAGAGGAAAAATGTAAATCTTCCAGGGGTTATTGTGGACCTCCCTACACTAACTGAGAAAGATAAAGAGGACATAATGCAGTGGGGGATTCCAAATAAGATTGACATGATTGCCTTATCCTTCGTTCGCAAGGGTTCAGACCTTGTGGAGGTTCGAAAGCTACTGGGCGAGCATGCAAAGTCCATCCTTCTCATGTCAAAGGTATGTGGGAGGTTCTTGAATCTCTTAGAAAGAAATTTTAGATAGAATATATAAAGTCAAGATGAGAAAATCACCATTTGATGGTCATGCTTAGGACTATTTCTAAATAAACCAAATTCAGATGATTGACCATTTTGGTTTGGAATGTCAGAAATGGTAGATGGTTTAGGAATGTTAATTGATCAAACGCTTTTGACAGCACAGATAGACTAGGGTGGGACTTTTGACCCTTTCAAGACCTTATATTTGGTGTGGCTGTTTAACTGTTATCAGTTTCTCAGATCTTGATGGTGTCTTCATTTTTTGTGATGTTTTAGGTTGAAAATCAAGAAGGGGTGGCTAATTTTGATGATATACTGGCTAACTCAGATGCTTTTATGGTGGCAAGAGGTGATCTTGGAATGGAAATTCCTATTGAAAAGATATTCTTAGCCCAAAAGGCGATGATCTACAAATGCAACATGCAAGGGAAGCCTGTGGTTACTGCAACTCAAATGTTGGAGTCCATGATCAAGTCTCCAAGGCCTACAAGAGCTGAAGCCACTGATGTTGCTAATGCAGTGCTTGATGGCACAGATTGTGTTATGCTCAGCGGGGAAACAGCAGCTGGGGCTTATCCTGAACTTGCTGTGCGGACCATGGCCAAGATTTGCATAGAAGCTGAGTCCTCCATTGATTATGGAGCGGTGTTCAAACGGGCTATGGAAGCTGCACCAGTGCCCATGAGCCCATTGGAGAGCTTGGCATCTTCAGCAGTGAGGGCAGCCAACTCTACAAAAGCAACTCTGATTTTGGTTCTAACCAGAGGAGGCACCACTGCAAAGCTGGTGGCCAAGTACAGGCCTTCAATGCCAATATTATCCGTGGTGGTTCCTAAGATAAAAACAGATTCTTTTGATTGGTCTGTCAGCGATGAATATCCAGGAAGGCATAGCCTTATTTTCCGAGGGTTGGTGCCTGTTTTGACTGCAGGGTCTGCAAGGGCATCTGATGCAGAATCGACAGAGGAAGTACTGGAGTTTGCCCTTAAACATGCAGTGGCAAAGGGACTATGCAAGGTTGGTGATTCGGTAGTTGCATTGCACCGAATTGAGTCTTCTTCCATAATCAAGATTGTAACTGTGAAGTGATGATTTTGATTGCCGCCTTTCCTGGAACACGAGATACTGATGATTTTGATTTCTGCCTTTCCTTGGACACGAGATACAGGAGTTGTGCGTACACTGGTCTTTATGTTTTGAGTAATGTGATTGTCTAGACATAGTTTTGGTGAGAACCAGAACCATGATTTAAGTTTTTTTTTTTATTATTATTATTAATTATGGTGTTTGTGAGAAATGGAACAACATTGATTTTGATTAATCGAGGCACAAGCACAATTTTGTGAGAATGACCCATTTTTGTTCTTGCATACAAGGAAGTTTGCTCCAAGTATTCTTGATCAATTTGCCAAGAAAGAATTCTGAGCCTAGGCGCAGATGGTACCAATATAGAATATACCCTAAAAAAAAATGGTGAACCCCAAGGCTTATTGGGTATTCAATCATGGGATGTTAAGCTTTTAATGAAAACCTAATGTGATTGTGCAATATGGCCCATATGGTTATCAAGGTTCCACATAATTGTCCTCTTCACAATTGGTTAATGTTTGTGTTTCCTTTTATTGTTTGTTATTGTGCTCGTTTAAAGGTCAATTCTTCCTCTTTAACTTCTCTCATTTTATCGAGGTACAATTCCTGATTGCTCTGCTCCTTCAAGTTACCGCATTGGTGCTAGGATTATCTTATATTAATCTTTATGGAGATCAATTTGATTGTTGTGGTCAAAGATTGAAGTTGCAGATTGTTTCTGGATGGAAGAAGATACAAGAGAGTCTCAAGGCATGGAAAATTCATCATTCCTTCACTGCTGATAGTGATCTGGTAACCACTTCAATCTGAGTAATGTGAAGATCACGAGCAATACATGGAACCATGAAGGATGCAATCTAATAGGAGACATGGGTGCTAACCTAACCAGAACAACATGATTCACATGACTAGAAATAACAAGAATCACACAGATTCAACAAAGCTATTTCACTTTCTAATTAAAAAAAGAAAAGTTGTTCGTCTTGCCAATAATAAAGGTTAGGACCACTCGCAATACATGATTGTGTCCCTGTCCAAGCACATATGAGTTGGCATCCCCAAAATTACTGCTCCTTAGGCTCCGTTAGGCTGCAAGTGAAGTGGGGGATGTAAAGGGGCATACTTGCATTTATTGTGAAATAGATTTCACTTTTTTTTGGAGAAATATCTGAAGAGGAAATGTTTCCTTGGGGGAGTGCAGTTGTTGCACCGTGCGTTACGCGTGAGAGCCAATGGGAGTGTACACGGGAAAGTATCCGTAGAAATATCTTTTTTCTTTTCATGGAGAACAAGTTGGTCATTTCGCACACCACTGGGGCCACACTCCCCTCCAAAGAAAAGAAAAAAAAAAAAACATTTTTTCAATATTTGAATTTCCCTTGCAACCCAACATGAAAAATGATTTTTTCTGTTAAATATATTTTCCTTCTCAAGGAAATATTTGTATATCCAGGTTCAATAAGTAATGAATTGTTACGTATATGTTTGAAATACTTTCCTCCTAGAATGCATGCACGCTTTGTTTTCATGTAAAAACTTCAAAACATTTTTTAGCAAATTATTATCACTCCCCTGTAACAACAATAATAACAACAACAACAACAATCATAATCTTATCCCAACTGAATAGGGTCGGCTACATGGATTCAATATGGAAAATAGAAAGTAAAGAAGCACAAAAGAGCGGTTAAAGAAGAAGCTTGGGGATAAAAGAAGAAGTACAACAGTATAGAAAGACGCCTCATGGGAACATCCCCTATAGGGGTTCGGCAACACAGGTCCTTGTTCTCCACATAACTCTATTCGAAGTCATACTAGAGTCAAGCCCTACTGTTTATATATCGTTTCGCACTACTTCGTTAATAGTCATCTTTGGTCTGCCCCTACCTTTTCTAGTTCCCTCCAAATGAATCTGATCACTCTTCCTTACTAGGGCCTCCATAGATCTTTGTTGCACATGGCCATATCACCTTAGTCGGCCCTCGCGGAGTTTGTCTTGGATAGGTGCAACCCCCAAGTCATTTCTAATACGCTCATTCCTTACCTTATCTCTTTCGTCTTGCCACACAGACCTCGCAACATTCTCATCTCCGTTACACTCAATTTATTCAAAGTACTCTTCTTGATTGCCCAACATTTCACTCCTTACATCATACCTGGTCGTATAATTATCCTGTAAAATTTTCCCTTGAGTTTAATACACATTCTTTTATCATATAACACTCTTGACGCGTCTTGCCACGTCATCAACCCCACTTTAATCCTATGGGCAACATCAGCTTTTATATATCTCTCTTTGTCAATGATAGACTCCAGATATTTAAAACAATCCCTCCGGGGTAATTCCTATTCCCCTAGCTTCACCATACTCCCCTCCTCTAGATTGACTGAAGGGGGACATCATTTATTCTGTCTTCGTTCCGCTTAACCTAAAACCTCTTGATTCCAAGCTTGATCTCCATAGTTCCAATTTAGTATTAATCCTATCAGCGGTTTCATCTATCAGCACAATATCATTGGTAAATAGCATACACCATAGAACCGAATCTTGGATGTGCCTGGTTAGATCATCTATAATGAGTGCATACAAATAATAACTTAGAACAGATCCTTGGTGTAACCCTTTTGTGATTGGAATTCGTTACATTACCCCTCCCCTGTACTCTGCTCTATTTATTTGATCTTTCTTGCCCTAAACTTCTTTCTAATTTCTCAAGAAAAGTGTATTTCAGCCTCAAATTCTTTGGGTAATTCAATATTTTTAAATTACCACTATTCCCCTCCCCTCCCCTCCCCTCCCCTCGGATCCTATCCCTCTGGTAGCCCCGGCATCTCCCCCGCCAAGGGGACAGCCTGTCTCTGCTTAAGTAGTCTGCTTCAGCTTGTACTTTCGTTTGAGTTTTGATTGCTGACCAAGGCCCTTGAATGGCTAGCTAATCCTGTGTCCACATTGATCCTATTGTAAAACCAATAAGCTAAATCTTTTGGTTAATTAATTGCCTCTTTTTTTTCTTTGCGTAACAATTAAGTGCTCTGTTAATTGATAGTTGTTATGCAATAGGTAATCATGCTACTCATTCCACAGTCCACACCACAGAAGTAATCAAAGAGCAATGTAAGTAACCACTACCACAGCTGTAATCAAGCTGCTTTAACTAAAGATGATAACCACTAACACAGCATTTCCCATTCTTTGAATTTTCTTGTCCTCACTTTCTTCTTTTAAATTTTGAGTGTGAGAAAGAGTGGGTTTGGTGATGATATTAAATCCACTGATAGGTTCATGACTGGAATATAAATCCTCCAACTCATTCAGAACTCTCTCACCAGCAGAGATCTCATAGTTGTAGAATCTTTTCTTGGTTCTCTTTTCTATTAATTTCTGCAGTCTTTCTTACAAAAACATACTTCTCTTACGCCCCACATGGAACTAAGTTCCTTCGATGGAGCCATACGGACTTTAGAAGCATTCTCTGAAGGGTAGTAGTATAAAAAATGCCTCGTACTATCTTCGCTCCCGCAATTAGGTAACTTGATTCCTCCAAAGCATTTATTTTGGGTGTCAAATCTATTTCAGTTTCCCTTTATAATGTGGAGCCTGTTTCACTTGCTTTTTAGGGGCTGCTCTCCCTTCCTTAGGCATGTCTGATAGGGGAATGATTGCTTTCATTCTTTTTCTTCTTTTTAATACAAATTTTTTTTACCAAGAAAAAAAAACAATAAGTGCCTTCAATTGAGCTTGAATCCTCTGTAAACACCAAAATCATAAATATGACTTTTATTCATCAACAAAAAACACATTTATGTTGATTCCATGCCGACATTGTCACCACCCTATTCAATCCACTTATATATTTGATTGCTTTCTGGGAGGGGGAGACCAGGCGACGAGACAGGGAGAGGTTGGGAGGAAACATGGGGGAGGGAGAGATGCAAAGGGCAGGGCATGGGTAGGGTCTGGGTGATAGTGGGCTTGAATAAATATACAGCGAGTAAGGAGGAATGATAGTAAATTGATCAATCTATTTAAAAGTTTCTCACAATATAAAGTTACTATTTTCATTTACCTATTCTGTAAGGTCATTTATTATTTTCCCTTTTTACCAGGAAAAATTATAAATTTCTCTCCCCTACTACAATCATGTGAATGATAGATACCATTCTCCACACTGCCTTTGGTTTGGCATTCATATTTTAATCCATTTTCTAATTTTTAGTAATTCCTCCTTTTGCATTGAAAAAAATTGAGGCAAAACAAAAACTTTCTAGATTTTATCATTAAAACTCAATGTGTAATTTGTGCATCACCTACAGGCCACAACCGAACAAAAAAGTTGCAAACTTGCAATATCTATAAATTGAACCCAATGGATAACTTTCCCAAAACAGGTCCCTGTTGAGCTTGATCTCTATTGGTCCTTTGGAGCCTTGAGGTATCATCATTCATCATTATCTCTCTCTCTCTATCCTCGACCCTTCTTCACCATCTCACCAATAGTATAGTTTTGTAGTGAGGGAAAGGATCTCAACACATTTCTTACTGTTGAGAATTCTGGGGACAACAGAGCATATATATCATTGTGTCTGCTTCAAGACTCTGGTAACCAATGAGATGGGCCAGTATCTTTCTTCTTCTTCTTCCTTGTTTTCGCCTCTTCCTTCCCGGCAGACAACCTTGTTTTATCCAAAACTCTTTATGCTGAGAGTGTTTCATAGAAATTCTTCAGTCTCGACCATTGAATAAATATTTGTTCAACCACGAGATCATGGAAGCTATTATTTTATAGTCAAATTAACAGATTTGACAAGAGCACAAAGTACCATTTGGGTATTGGTCCATTGTCCAACTGTCTAAACATCAATAATTTGCCATCTTTATAGTTGGCATCAAGTAGTCTTCTGGTTTGTCAAACCTCTCCCAACACTACCTCTCACTTTGTACCAGGGAGGAAAAGCAGATGTCCATGGGTATCACTGGACCAGAGTGATTCTGAAGCAGATTTTACATTAATTAGACCAATTCTGACAATGATCATGAGTTCGGCACAAATTTGATTGTGGTTGACTGGTTTCTCAAGGTGAACAATTTTCACTAGTTAACCCAAACGATCATCTTCTGCTGCAACACTTTTTTGAGAAGAGCTTCTATCTTTGTGTAAGTCAAAGAATTTATTTTCCTAAAATCACTTTAGCTCCAGGGAAATAGAAGGGAAGGGAAGAGAATATTTAAACTAAAAATATAAATTTTGTAATTATTATTGCACGTGACTATATCATTAAGTTCAGATCATTCCATATTTGACTATTAAATTTTATTTTACTTGGCATACAAAATCCTTTGCTATAAAATGTAAAATAAAAATTACATAGCCTCCAAAAAATTAAAAGTGATACCAAAAATGGCATCAATCGAGGAACGGGTCACTTGTGAAAGGATCCCTTTCTTGTTGGTATCTAAATTTCAACTCGCAGGTCAAGTTTAATATGATATGATAATAGGAAAGCAAGTTTAGATCACAGGGACTCCGCCCAAAGAACACATCAAGATATACAGAGAATACACAAAAAGGGAAAATTGCAGTAAAGATCACAATTCTGAAAACAAAGGACCATGACCATGTACAGAAGAAGAGACGGCAAGTGAAGGATGATGAAGGAAAAGAACAAGAAAAGAAGATAATGGATGGTACAGGATGAGTACTCTTCAGTTGTCATCTGTTCGAGAAGCACTTTGTGATCCCCCAGTGGAAGATGAAGATGATTGTGAGGAAGCATTAGCATCACTCTGAGATCCTGACAAAGAAAACAATCCATTGAAAGGCCATGGAATGGGAACCCAAAACCTTCTCCCATTCCCATTTCCACCTTCACTTCCCTCTCCGCCACTTCGATCACTGCCGTGGTCACTATTGCCACCACCGCTTTCCACCTCGTTATCCCTATTATTCCCGGATGCATCAGAATCAAGCTTGGATTCATCAGCCGGCATCTGAAACCTACAAACCGGGCAAGAACTATGAAGCTCCAGCCAAGGCAGAATACACCCATTATGAAATCTATGCTTACAAGGCATCTCCTTAGCTTCTGCCCCTATTTCAAAATCCTCCAAGCAAACCGAACACTGAATGCTCTCCTCAATTTTCACAGTAGGCAATGCTTCAACTGCGTCTTTCTTTGCTGGTGGGGTTCCATATCTATTGGGATCATTATCTGCCAAATGCTGCAGCAATAGATCCAAACCAGGTCCAATGAAGTAGTCACCCAAAGACCCGGGAGTGCTATGACTTCGGCTATCAGATTGGCTCATGTCAAAGGAGCCCTGCAGAATTACTGCCTGGTTGAAAGGATTAATTAAGATAACACGCTCATTATCTCTATCTCTTTCCCTACTGCTTTCTGAACTATCGGATTCGGATGCGATCCCAGCTTGAAGGCTTTGAAGCAATTGGAGGATGGCAGTTGAGCTTCTCCTCCTCCTGAGGATGGATTCAAAGTCCCTCTCTGGTTCCGACTCTCCCTGTCGACTGTCATCTTCTTCCTCTCTTCTGAATCTTCGGCGCCCGCGCAGACCACCACCCATCATTCCAAGCAAGATCGGAGCCCAAAGTGAGAGTGCTCGGTCAGAACCCGGATCAGAATCGCTATCGTGCTCTCTACTGCTGTCCATTTCTTCCACGAAGCCGCTTTCGCAGAATGGGCATTTGATCTCAGCTTCCATTACAGGGTTCACAATTTGAGAGCACATGTGACACCAATACCTTGTATCCAGAGCTTCCCCCATCTCTACCTCTCTCTCTTCCTCTGCAACTTTTGACAACCAAAGCGAAAAAAAGCAACAACTCAGAAAATTCCAACTCAGAACTACAGGAAAGAAAAATTATATTCCTTCAAATTTCACAACCCTAACAGATCGATACCCTAAAGCGACATATTTCCCTAAGTCACTCAGACAAAAATCACCAGAGAGAGGAGGAGAAAGAAGAATACAAAATTGGGAAAACTATTTTCAATAAATACAAGCAATCTACAAACAAATTTCTCCAGGTTCAAAGCCTATCAGAAAGTGAATCCCATGGTTGCAAGCTGAGAGCAGCCTGAACAAAAATTCCAGGAGAATGAAATGAAACAAGCAAGACAGATTAGGCAGAAAAACACAAAATTATAAGGTAAAACGCATGGATTTTTTTTTCCCCCACTTTCCTGCAATTCCACAAGCAATCAAACCCAAAAAAAAAAAAAAAAAAAATCACTAACAGATATTGATATCCTTCATCAACGGGAAACAAAAGTTCTAACAGATGTCTCTATCAGAAGAATCAAAAAATGACTTCTATAGATCCAGACAAGAACAAAAATGAAAGTAAATGGTTCCTACCCAAGGAAGTTGATCGAAAAGTGAATTTAGTCAAAGGCTAGGCCGAAAGATGAAAGCTAGCACGAAGAAAATCAAAAAGCAGCAAATCTAACAGCAATTGCACGAGCCAAAAAAAGAAAAACAAACCAGGTGATATTGAAGAAATTTGTAAGGAAAGAAAAGATTTAAATGCTTACGATTATCCCATCTAAAAAGAAGAATCTGGAACAAACTAGAACTATAGAAAGATCAAATTGACACGCAATTTACGTTCCAGAACATGAGATAAAATAAATAAATAAAAATGAATTTAAAAAACAAAGGACCACCCAAATAATCAAAAAAAGAAAAATTAAAGAGCATGGAAGTGGGTTTGTTTATGGAATTTGAGAGATTTACTCACCTTTGTAATGCTAGAACCTTGTTGTGATTCTGTGGATTTGGTGAAAGAAAAGGAAATCGCAGGGAACAACAGCCAACCGCGTCTTCCTTTCTTTCCCTTATTTTAATTCTTTCTTGTCTTTATCCTTCGCCACCTTCCACCACCCCCACTCCCGCCCCCCCCCCCCCCTTTTTTTTTCTTAATTGGAACCAATAATAAATGGGTATCAAAATTTTTTATTTTTGGTTTTTTTAGGTAGGAACGGGAATCAATTCATTGGTTTGAATTTTCCAGTGTAAATTCTTTGAAAAAAATATCATTATTAAATTAAGAGAAAAGGATCATTAGGACATTAGAATACAATTTTACAACAATGATTGAGAGTTTTAATAAGGAGAGAGAGTGTAGGATCCATAGGTAAAATGATAAAGAGCATGCGTAGGAAAATAGAAATCTACACCACCGGTGTTGTGGCGATCTTTTTCTTAAATTAAAACTTAAGTACGATGAGGGGTTCATTGTCATTGTCAAACTCTGTAACCTTTGCATCAATACAAGGGCCTATGAAAATGCAACTGAGGTCATTCAGCATGGAGGGATTTTTTAATTTAAAGGGAGGGTGGTCATTTGGCCCTTCTTCTCCACATAGCTTGGCAATATTCTTTTTCGTTTAATGAAACCATATGGCTCTTCTAATAACCAGATTACCAGAGAGGAGGATAGTAGAAGATTGGCATTGTTGGTGTGGTGAGAAAATCATTTTTCTCTAAAAAAGGGGAGGATAAAGTAGGAACCATCTCATACCCCTACTAATTTATATTTTATAGTAGAGAAAATATTTTCTACGGGCTATACAATGTGGGGATTGCGCCTAGACACATGGGGGCAAAATGATTGCCTCGCCTCTTATGAAATATAATATTTGCTTGCCATATCGATGTTTTTATGTGTATTCTCATTGGCTCGTACACTGATGATGGTCATCGTTTTCAAACAAAGAATTCTTCCCCTTTTAAGTTATGATGAATAGAAATTTTATACCTAGTAAGAGTGCAATTTCCCATCAATAAATATTGTGGAGTCATATATACATGCATTTAATGTAGGGAGAGAGTGAGATCCTTGGTATAGAACATGAGAAACGTGAGATGGCGTTTAAAAAAAAAAAACCTGAGATGGAATTCTCACGTTATAATTGTGGGGATCCATTTCTATTACACTAACATTTTGGCTTAGGAAGTCTGCTAAAATCTCTTGTTATGGAGCTAGCCATGGCCGATGAGTGCACCTGTAATGTTACATCGCTCCATGGATGTTTAATGTCGACAAAGTCCTACTCCTACCATTAGATAGAGCGCCCTTTGATTTTGTATGATTGTGGTAAATTTTGTTGCCTATTTTAATTTTAGGTTGCAACATTTACCAAGTTTTCCTCTAGCTTTTCTGAATTGAAATCCATTCTCTTTGTCTCCCCAACATGGTTTGAGTAATCGGTATCCAAATTGGCTGATAACGGCTTGAACAGTCAGGAATCGGGATTTTATGGGGAAAAATGCATTTTCTTAAACTTGTTATCATTAATCCATATTGCTCGATATGATATCGATCAGGAACCAAAATCAGCCGCTGCCAATATCAATACCAATTTCCCTAAATCATGGATCCCATACCGATTCCTCAAATTTTGTTTCCAAGGATATCTTCATTGGGGAAAAAAATCGTCTGTAATTTCGATCTCGTACAATTCCGTGAAATACCATCTTCAGGGGGTGACACGTGTATTGATACCAATGCAATGGTCCAGGTCTGATTTAAATGCCTCTTCATTGATTTAATGTTTTATTAGTTGTACCAGATCTAGACTATTGTATTGATATCAATACACGTGTCACCCCCTGAAGGTGATATTACACGAAATTGTACGAAATTGGAATTGCAGACGATTTCAACCCCTTCATTGGCCTTGCCACTTGAAATATGGACTATAGAACTCAAAGTCACGTGGCCCTACCTCTAGACATGAGGATGCACGAAATTAAATTCCATTTCTAAAAAAAAAAAAATTATTTATATTGATGTCTGTTTTTATATTTTCATTGACTCCCATTTTTATGTGGAGGCCATGCGATTAGACTGAGCAACCTCTTACCCAATTATTATTTTGTTTAAAAAAAAAAAAGCGAAGAAAACGAGAAGAAAGTTTCGCTGATGCTTAAGCTCATGAATGATGATGGAAGATGACAGTAGAAACAATGTGGTCTTGGAATTGGAGATGAAGATGTGTGAGATCCACGCGTGTTACCATAAAGATTGTCACTGCGAAAGAAGGCAAGACAGAAAAGCACAAAGGAGCAGGAGGAAGACTAAAGTGGGAAATGATCCAAGTGTGATGAGAAAGATTCTGAGCTTACTACCTTGTTGGCTGGAGACTGAGTTTCCAAGGTGGAAACTTCAACGTGCTACCCACCACGCATACATGGGGGTGCAACAGGTTGGGTTGGGCTGGGTTTGTTAAAAACTTAGCCCAACCTTGAGTCCCCTTAACTGGATCCAAACCCATCTTGACCTTAATTCAGGGTCGTAAAACTTCAACCTTGGCCCTACCCTTCAGGGTTCAGTCCAATCCTTACCCGCCCTAATTGGCTTTGATTTTTCAACCCTAACCTTGATTTGTCATAAAGGGCTGGACATGCCCTGACCTTGCAAAATATAAAATCACTTAAAAATAAAAAATATTCATAATAAAGAGGAGATAAAAATAAAAAGTTACAAATTACTTGTCATGAGGATACCATCTTAAAGCAAACATTCAAACAATACAAATAACTCCAACTATTGTGGTAAACAAAGACGAGATAATCCAAAGAAAGTAAATAATCTAAAAAATTTCAATTATTTGTCTTGATAAACAAAGAGATTATCTTAATAAGGCAACCAATCTGAAGATCTCAAAACCCTTGTCACGTTAAACAAAAAGAACATCCTAAGAAAACAAAATAATCCAAAGAACGCAGAGATGCAGAGAGCCAGAGAACTTCTGCTGCAGAGACTCAAAGAACTTCTGTGATTCCTCAAAGATGCAGAGAGCAAGATATCTTTTTTCTTTTTCTTGGTAAAAAAAGCAAGAGAGATCTTTGTTTTTTGATAAAAAAAAAAACCCAAGAGAGATCGGTGAGAAGGTATATTAGAAGTTTTGAGGTGTCAATGACTCAATGTCAAACAAATAAAATTAGGTTAAATTTAGGACATCAGGGTCACAACCAGGGTCAACATCAAGGGCAAAAATTAGGGCCAGGCCCGGCCAAAACCAGGGCCAAAAGTCAAGGTAAAACAATCAAGGCCGGGTCCAGGGTGGGCTAGGCAGGCCAAAGACATCAACCCTTACCCGCCCTCACCCTGACTTAGGGTCGGACCAGCCCTCAGGGCCAAAATTTTTAGGTCGATACTTGTTCAGAATCAGGGTGGGCCAAGGGCTAGTTCGGGCCGTCAGGGCCAAACTTGCACCCGCACACATACACAAATGGGACATAGAGATTATGTGAGCCCTGCCCACCTACTAACATGTGCTGTTGGGTTTCTGGACTCTGGTTCAATCCCAGACTCCATTATTATTAGAAAGAACTATGGTTTCCTGAATATCATATCAAGGAAGGCTTTCCTAGATGACTTGTATCCACCAATTGATCGGTTGGACGAGACCAAAATTGACAAATGGAAAGATAGAACACTTTAAATTCAGGATATCACATACTGATCTAAGGCTTGCTCAGGTGGTTAGCAATTAGCACTCGTTTAGGAAAGTGCCCTTAATAGTATTTAGGTCACAGAATTAGTAAAAAAAAAATTACTTAAGTTTTTAAGAAGTGTGTAGCTCTTTCAAACAAAAGGTAACTTAACCTGGTGATATGGCAACTTAACTTAAAGAGTCAGCACCTATGGGAGGAGATTGTGGGATCGAATCATATTGTATACATGTGTGTATAAGAGTGAGTGGTCATTGACTCTACTAGTGCCCATTAGATTGGCCATTGATCATCGATGCTTAATTGGATAGAGTAGCAAAAAAAAGTGTATCCCTTTTAGGTCCCATCCTAACCCTTCTATGGATCTATTGTATGGGCTCTCGTAGGTCCCTTTCACTACTAAAATAAAAAATAAAAAGGATCAAAAGTGCTAGGTCTGCCTTAGGGAGCATTGTTTACAGCATTTCAGTGATGCACATCTTTATTTTGGGATAAATTTGGGAGCATTACATTGAGCATTTCAGTGATGCACATTTATATTTTTGGATAAAATTGATTTAACCAAAAATTAAGTAAACAATTTGATAAACCAAAACCCATTTTAAACAATCTGGTAATGTTTCTTGCACAAAATTTGGTCTGAATTTGTTTGTCTCAGCTGAAAATGCATTTTACAAGCCCACATCCTACACATCAATTTTTTTACATCCTATATTATTAAAAAAAAAAAAAAAACCATTATAGACAGTGTGCCCCTATGGCAAAACACATGGGAGGGCAAATGACCAACCTTTCCCACGTGAAAGACGAAAATCCCACCACTATCACTTCCATGTGCACTCTCGTTAATTCTTACGTTGATGCAGAAGCCAAGCTGCCTTTTATGGAACCCTCTCCCTTTTTTCTTTTTTAAGTTTTCAGAGTCGCTCTCAAGTTAAATGGATATCCAAATAAATTATGCACTCCTTTGAAGTGTTCTCAGACTGATAATCTACTGAATTGAATATATGAAAGTTCTAACTTTCGATATATACATGAGATGTGGTGTCTTGCTATAGCGTAATGGCAATGGACCATTACTTATTACCAAAAAAAAAAAAAGGCAATGGACCATTATTGCCAGATTTTCTTGATTGGCAAACTGTGAATCATAATTTCATATGCCTCAGACAAGTTCATTGTTCACCGTGAAATGAATTAAGTTTAGGCTAGGCAATCAGATGGAATTAACAAATTGAAATTTCACTACAATTTGCAAACTGATCTACTACAATTCATTCATCAGAGTGAAGTATCACCCTCATTTCAGACTTCCTCTACGGGCTGCAAACAGTATCAATCAGTGGAACAAAATATGGGATCAATGCATCTCCCAGCCCCCTACCATCAGAACTCATATCTCCGTTCTAAATATCGAAATGTACCTGAGACTAGAGGGGTAGGATCATCCATCAAGTTGAATTTCTTCTAATCCCTAAAAACATCAGTCATCCCACTATTCCTCAATGTTCTACACAGGAGTTCCCCCTGCTTGGACCACATTTCAGCCATGAAAATATAGCAGCTAGACAGTCGAGAAGAGAGCTCATGTTTGTGAGTTTGCTGTGAAGTCTGAACAATGTCAATTTAGGCTGCCACTATCCAAGGGCACTGTCGAGATCCATGTGCACAAAAGTGGCAAACAAGATTTGAGCTATACCAATGGAGAGCATAATCTACCATCACTAACAGAGAATCTCTGATAATGGCATAATTCTTGGAGAACAAAAAGGCGACATGCCTCTCTCTATGTTGCATAATATGGTATCATCACATTCGATCTCATGGAAAAGAATGACACATAATTGGTAACTGTACACAGCCCACTTCTGTACTCTACCTGGCCCAATCTGAATGTAAAATGAACAAAAATTGGAAATTGAGACAAGGATGGTGAATGCATGCCAATGAGTTCAGACTTCACCACCAATGTACTCCAACTGTGGGATGACAATCAAAATTGGATGGCTCTACGGATTGTTTAGTGCACTCTCTTCCTGCATGTGTGACATCAAGATGCAAAACATTAATTAGAACAAAACCAAAACAGATGTACCTTCAGTACAGCTGAGACTATCTAGGGACTGAAAACCACTGGGAAGTTAGGATATGTGCTTCCAAAATCTTCTGCTGTAGAAGTAAATAACTATTTTAGATTTTGGATTCAACACAGGAACCACAGCAGGCTGCTTTGAACACCTATCCTTGTTTAATGTCTTAATTCATCCAATATGCAGACTGTAACTGCCCAACCCCATTTACTTAGGATAAGATTTGGTCGAGTTCAGAATGCTTCTTTCTAATTTTCCAACAAATACCTAGAACATAAAAGATATCGGAGGGGAAAAAATAATTGATACAAGATAAAGAAATCCACAATCTGCAACACTGTCAGAACGGCATTGGAACACATACCGGATGATCCAAAAACCTCATGAGTGTCAACACCCATGAAAATCAGACATCACATAACCAATCCTATGAAGTTGAGTCGCTTTAGCCACTAGAAGAATGTTCTCAACGTTACTTACCTGAAACATCTACAGATGGTCTCATAATGTAAAGACAAAGTTATCTAACACTAGGATTATACTATAACTTCTTGGAAATCAGTTTTGGAGACAATGCACTCCCTTTCCTACTTCTATATAAATTGCTCAGCCACCAGATCAAGTGGTCCAAGCTTCTCCGAGTGGTTGCTGGAATAGTGCAAACAATTTTCCATGGTATCAACAGTCACAGACTTCACCTAGCAGGAAAAGATTAAGAGGAGGATCGCCTCAAGTACCAAAACAGGATCCCTGAAAGCCACGTGCCAAAATACTTCCACAACAATTGAATCCCTCCAACAAAAATAAATAAAACGTTTAAACTAACTACAGGTTTCTTAGGCATTGCATTTTGTTCGTCAAAATGAAGAGTCAGACACAAGCATGGCTCCTGTTTTGAAGCATTAAAATAATATAGTAAGACAATCATAGCTGGGACTGATTATTAAGAATAGGTAATCTTCAATAACATGACTCTATCAAGACCATGGAACCTTGTCTTTCAGCTAATAAGATCACCTATTAAATCCCAGAGACAAAGTCCTTGTTTCATGATTCCTAAGATGCCCGATGTAAGGCTAGATCAAGAATGACCTAACCCCAGGCAGTACCTGGAAATCTGTGCTGAATAGGGAGATTTCAATTACTCACAAACCACAGCTAAGATGGAACTGAATTTTGGATCGAACAGAGATCCTAGATGAGAGAACAAACCATCAAAAGCTAAACAAATTCTGCCAGCTGGATTGAGACTTATGCTGGTTGCAAGAAAAATGAAAATTTTCATGATTCTTCAAGAGCTTGAGCTGGAAGCATCGGATGATCTTCAAATTTGGATTGAGTGGTCCTCCTAAGATCCTCAACACCCTCCAAAGGGTTTCAGGATCAGACTCAGATGAGGGAGATCTTGAAGAAATTGTTTGGGTTCCGAAACTTCCTGACTCTAATGAAATCAATAGGGTGATTTCTGGTTATAGCATCAGCAGGCCTCCAATAGGCCTCGACTCTGGTCTAGTCTCTCTCCTAGGGTCACTAACAATACCCCAAAATCCTGCAGTAATCGAATTTCAGGGCTGGAAGTTACAGCACTTAATTTCTTCCCAGGAAAACCCTGCAACTGGAATTAATAGACTCTGTGTATGTCTTTCGATTAGCAATCTTAGGGGGCCTCAATCTCACTTTAAACAACAGATCCAATAGAAGAAAATAGAGGAATAAGAAGAAGAATAGAAGGGATAGAAGTGGGTGGGAAGAATGGATATCTCAGCCCTGGGTCTCTCACCCACAGCTATCTCCAACTGTTAAATCATTCCTTTCTCCGGAACAAATTAGCAAGCAAAGCTCACAAAATGCCATTAATCAACTAAAATTCTCAGCAATATAAGGCCTCTATTTATAGTTTAAGGTAAGACTCAAATTAAATAGTAAGAACCAAAACAGGAAACAACTGAAAATAAAAACTAATTGACTTAGGACTCAAAACTGCCAAATAACAAAACTTGCTCTCTAAGAAAAGAATAGACATAACTAGAGACTTCCAGATTACTCAAAATAGAACTCAACTTTATAGTTGAAAAAGTCAACACTACAGGGCAAAATTTACAGCTCATAAGAGCAATCAATAGAGGAAAACAAGGCTGTTCTGGGCTCCAGTCGATAGCTGCTGTAGGGGGCTTCTAGAAGACTCAATAATAAGACAAAACTACAGAGATTTCAGCTGGTTTGATGGCTGAAAGTATGAACCAGAACTGAGCCAAAATTGGGCCAGCTTGGGCTGGCTCGATGAGACAAAACTGAACCAGATTTGGTTCTGACTTAGCAGCTCACGCCACATCAATGCCCCTTTTAAAACTCTTGACCTCTTTAAATCCCCTGGCTGTTACATCTCTTTGGAAATAGAATACATTTTAATGGATATTTTATTAAACCAACCTAAATCAAAGATTTGTGCTTTACTACAGATCTTGCATCTGATTTATCACAAGAAGATGAATGCACTTTATGTTATTCCACTTAAAATTTTCAATTGCAACAGCAGATTGTTAGTTTTCTGAGCTGAGTTGAAAATTGAGCCTCCTTATGTAAATGAGAGGAGCAATCACAAATCGTAACATCATTGTTGCATTTAAATATCACAGTAGTCAATGGGTAGAGGCAACCATCAAACAGAGAAATATGTTTGTTACTTACATCAACAACCTGAAAGGATTTGCCAATGCATGACTTCAATTGTAAAGCTTCAGCAGCTGATGTGGACCCCAAATCACCAATACTATGATCATGTCCCTGCAAAAGAGCATTATTCATTATCCCCTAAGAAACAGATACATAATTATCAACATCTTAAATAATAAGACCACCACAGAGATTCAGAAACACCATACTGTTAACAATATATCTCGTCAACATGATCACCGTATCATAATGGGTCTCACATAATTATGGGCTAGCAAAGATAAAGAAAAGGTGTACGCAAGGTGCAAAGGCCTCCTAGCACCTGAGGTGCAAGGCACATGCCCGACTAATATGAGGACAAATTTTAAAAAATAATAATAAAGATATAAAAAATTTACAAGATTATTAACATAAATAATGCAAATAGTATAAAATAACTCACACTGTTATACAAGATTTATGAGTAATCAGCATTCAGCAACAAATAAGTTAGCCAATGCAAAAGCTAACAAACCCATAGAGTGAGGTCTCGGTTTCGCCCAGTCCAAAAATCTGAGATCTTGGCAAAATCATGTATTTTTGCACAAGAAAACTCGGGAAAACTTGATAAGGTTTCGGTTCCATATGGCCAAGTTAGCCCTGGAACTTGCCATCAATTTTAGGCCTTTTAAACACAGTGGAAACATTAGATTTTTTTCAATCAAACCCAAAATGGTACTTTGACTTCGGACACTAGGTTGGTAGTCTACGGCGTAGGTGAACTCTACCTTAGGTTATTCCACACAATAACTAGTACTTTTAGGACCCATATAACTCAAGTAAAAGTGTAAAACGGCTTAAATAAGTATAAGGAATTAAAGCCATAAAAAATTGCTTGTTATACATGGATGACCCACAAGAAGGCGAGACAGGCGAGAAATCTTGTCAAAATGGGGTTTAAAACATCACGTGACTTGGTCTTGTTCATAGTTGTTATGACGCCAAGGATAACCAAGGCGTCAGAGGGCTGCCTAAGCGCTTATGCAACAAGGCGACCAAGTGTTATTTTTTATTGTCACTATTTTCTAACATTATTTAGTATGCTACATATACCTTGTATCATAAAAACCAACTTTAAGCCACATCAAATCATCAAAGATCAACATTAAGTCATAAAAAATCTACATTTAAAGAAATGCTCTTGTTCTATAATAATTTTTACCGGTCAAATGATTTTATTTTTACATTAGATTTTTTGTATTAGGTATAGCACAAAACCAACTTTCCACCAAGTTTAAGATTACTTATATCTGAGTTGTAATGACAAAGTTATGTTCCAGTCAAACTTATTTTAAAGTGTGTGAATGTTGTTAAAATTGCTTGAATGAAAATAATTTTAAAGACATCAAAACAAAATATTATTTTATTAGACTTTTGGTTTTTAACAATGTTTTACCATCATAAGATTTAAAAAAAAAAAAGTCAGAATTGAGAAAAACCCCAACATTTGATAGTTGAAAATCGCCCCTACAATCAAAAATCTAATTTTTATTCTTGGACTGGGGATTGACTATTTATTCTTTTGGATTTTTTTTAAACTATTTTTATTAAATTCAAATAGGGGTATTTGCTTATTTATGAATAATATCTTAAGCAAAAAACATTTACTTAAATGATATTTGGCATAAATAAAGTCCAAAAGGTGACATGCAATGCAATAAGGCGACAGTCGCCTAGGACCCAGGCAAACCGCCTTGGCGACGCCTTGACAACTATGGTCTGAAGTCATTAAGCCAACTCAAAACAGGGAAACGAACCAAAATCTCGGCAAGAAACCGAGATTTCAAGCAAGATATTGTTGTTTTCCAATATCGTCAATGGTCTCAACTTGCCAAAGCTAAAAAAAAAAAAAGAGATTTAGCAAGCAAGACCTTGAACCATAAGAAAGCCTAGGTTCTTACAAAGCATAACCAGAATGCAAGATAACAAGATTTTAACTCCACAGCCTAACCAATTTGTAAAATTATAGAGCATTCCTTATTCACTCAATCAGAGCAAGCCCCCAAGATCGCAGTTGTCAAATAAAAGGAGTTATGCTTTTTATTGAAAAGAACAACCCAACCACAAAACAATGAGGCACAAAGGGTGCACACTTCGCTTGAAGTTCAAGGTGCATGCATGAAGTGCATTGATGGAGAAAGCCTTAGGGGTAGGGAAGAATTCCCTTACACGGGTCTCAGAGTTGCAGGGGAGAGAAGGGAAAGAGAATAGGGGAATCACACAATTAGATATTGCACAAATCCAATCAGGGAGGGAGAAATCACATAAAGAAAGAGGGAAGGAAAATCACACACAACCCTAAGACTCTCAAACATTAACTCAATTCATCATTCTTCAAATATGAGAAATTAGATTACATTAGTTCCTCTATATAAAGAAGGCAGTCTAGTAGTAATAACCTAACTAGGAGTTAGACTCCAAGTAGGATTAGACCTTAAATCATGGGAGTTAGACTCCAAATAGGACTAGGATAAAACTCCAACATGGAGTAGGTAATTAACTAATCATTCACTAATAGGGAAACCTAAACTGACTAAAAACTGAAATAACAAAGGAAATAGACTCAAAACAGGACTCTAACTAAGCTAATGACTTAAATCCCGTTTTCCTACTTTTTACCCATATTTTAGGCCCATTAAAGTGGTCCATTACAAAAAAAACCCATGGGATCAAAGGCCCAACACATACATAACCCAACCTAAGGCTTATTTGCAATAATATAAGCCCATTAAGTGACTAAGAAGCATCAAGTCCCCCAATGTTGAGAAAAACTCGTCCACGAGTTTTGTAGAACGGGAGAATCAACATCAATCGATCAATATCCATCTTTGCCTGTATGAAATCACCATCAAAACCAAGATCGAATGATATGAAATCCACGACGCGAGTTCATTGGTGAAGTAGCGACTCGGGAAAATAAAATCGATCGGTTCACTGAAGAGATCAACTGATTTAAATTTTTTCACAAGTTGATCTTCAACTTCCAACGGTGCCATCTCATCTTATACCACTGGTGATTCATCTTCTTGTTTGTCAACCTGTTATTCAACGGCTGAGATCACATAGTTAAAGGTAGAGTGTGCTAGGGTTTTGATGTTTGTGCAATGTCGTTGAGCCTCATCGAGATTCTCTATTATCAATTGCATCTGTTGACGGATATCCAGCAAAAGATCTAGATCCATCGGTCAGTTTTGCCTTTTTTTTTAGGAGGGAATAGGGAGAGAAAGAGAGTTACGTGGGAGGTGAAGGGAGTTGCGTTTCAGTAGAGTAAAGGATCCTTCAGCTCTGATACCAAATTGATGGGGTAGCCTTAGGGAAGAAAGGGATCACACAATTACACATTGTACAAATCCAACTAGGGAGGGAGAAATCGCATAAAAGGGAGAGAGAATCACACACACAGCCCTAAGGCTCTCAAACATTAACTCAATTCATCATTCTTCAAATCTGAGAAATTATATTACATTAGCTCCTCTATATAAAGAGGGCAGACTAGCAATCATAACCTAACTAAGAGTAACACTCCAAGTGGGATTAGACCTTACATAATAGGAGTTGGACTCCAAATAGGACTAGACTAGAACTCCAACATGGAGTAGGGAACTAACTAGTCATTCACTAGTAGAGAAACCTAAACTGACTAAAAATTGAAATAACAAAGGAAATAGACTCAAAATAGGACTCTAACTAAGCTAATGACTTAATTCCCGTTTTCCTACTTTCTACCCATATTTTAGGCCCATTAAGTGGTCCATTACAAAAAAAATCCATAGGATCAAAGGCCTAACACATACATAACCCAACATAAGGCTTATTTGCAATAAAATAAGCCCATTAAGTGATGCATCTACATCACACATGCCTTAATAATACACCTAGTAAGCATAGAACAACAACAACTCAGCCTTACCCCAACTAAATGGGGCAGCTACATAGATACTTGCCTTCTAATCAGCTCTATTTAAGGTCATACTTCATATAAGGCCTAGGCTATGCATGTCTTTCCTCACCACTTCTTATAGGGTTATTTTCCGTCTACCCTTGCCTCTTTTCGTTCTTTCAATCTGAATCAAATCACTCCTCCATACTAGAGCATCCAAAGACCTCCGTTGAACATGACTTTTTTGTAGCTTATCATGTATCAAAACTACTCCCAAATCAGCTCTAATATGATCATTCCTTACTTTATCCTTCCTAGTTTTGCCACACATTCATCTCAACATCCTTATTTCTATTACACTGAGTTTATCTACATGATGCTTCTTAACTATCCAACATCTCGCACCATACATCATAACTGCTCGTATGATTGTCCTATAAAACTTTCCTTTGTTTTAAAGGAATACGTCGATCACACAACACTCCTAACGCACCTCTCCACTTCATCCATCCTATTTTAATTCTCTATAAACATCATCCTTTATGTCACCTTCTTCATTTATGATCGAGCCTAGATACATAAAATAATCACTTTGCGCAATCTCCCTCTCATCATCTTCTTTTTACTTATCTTAAAACCTTTTGGAATCCAAAGTTGATCTCCATAGCTCCAACTTGACAGTAATCCCTGTTTTTTCCTCATCCGCCAAAACAATATCATCAACAAAAAAATATACACCAAAGAACTTCATTTTGTTGCATTTGGTTAAATCATCCATAATAAGCGCAAACAAATAAGGGCTTAAAGGTGATCCTTGATGTAACCTAATTGTAATCGAAAATTCACTACCTTGACCCCCTTAGTTCTTACACTAGTTACCACACCATCATACATATCTTTAACTATGCCCACACATTTACTTAAAACACTTATCTTCTCTAGTACTTCCCGGATTAGCTCTCTAGAGACTCCGTCATAAGCTTTTTCTCTGAGTTAATAAAGACCATATAAAGGTCCTTCTAGCAATCTCTACCATGAGTCTCCCAAGTAAATAGCTTCTATTTTGGATCTTCCTCGCATAAACCAAATTGGTTCTCCGAAATAATAGTTTCTTGTCTCAGGTGGGTTTCAATAACCTTCTCCCATACTTTCATAGTATGACTCTTACTTTGACCTATTGAGAATATCAATAAATAATAGAGCCTTTGTATGACATGTAGCAAAGGACGCCACCCATCTCAGGATCAAGCTAAATTGAAAAGTTTTAAGCACTAACATAGCCCTCATGAAACATCTTAATATCTCATACATTTTCAAGGATTAAAATCAAAACTTGTCAATTGTTGTCTAAATCAGGTTGATGGTGTTTTTGTTAATGATAGACATATCTGTAGCACATACTGATATGGTGGAATAAAACATTGACAATTAGGCTGCAATGCTGCATTCACTCTTCTTTTAAAAGGATAGGAAAAATATTTGTCAATTGCTCTTGTGTGATTGTCCAAAGATGAGAAAAAGAAAGTTATATGTGAAAGTGCTGAAATATCCCCCCCCCCCAAAAACCTGTCCCTCAATTTTCTGTTCCCACAGTTTTTCACCTTTTCGAAAGTAATTTGCAAAGAAAGAGCCAGAAAGAATATTCTCAATACTATGAACAATTTTTTGCACAAGGTTTGATTTTGGTGTATCCTGGAAAATAGACCAAAAGGCTCCAAACTCTCTTAGTCAGAGAAAGCTGACATCAGCAATATAAGTCAGAAAGCTCTCAAGTTGTGGCCAATGATCTTCCATGTTTCTCTCTTTTCCTTGGAGCTTAGTCCCGCTAGTAGCTGCTACAAAGGAAATTTTGTTCTAGCATTTTGTGAGGAGAAGAGAGGGGAAAGAAGATGATGATGATGATGGTGAAAGGATGTTTGAATAGATGAATTCTCTACCACTCTCATTTATTCATACTATATTCTGAAGATAGAATGACCAAAATACTGTTTTAAATAGAAGATAGCAAGGAAATGATAAAGGAATAACAAATAAAAGAAGAATACTATGATTCTCCACAAATTGAAAGATATTTTACCTGATATCCATTTTCCTGAGCATCTTCAAAGAGAGATGAGTAATAAGCAGGGTCGTAAATAGAACCTCCTAATGTGTCCTCAGAGTCAGAGTTCTGTCTAGCCACGGCATGTGCAGAGGGATTCAAAAAACTATTCCTTAAATCAAAATCTGCTCCTTGAGAAGCTGAATTGTCTACAGATGAAACCCCCAATCTGTACATTTGAATCCATAATAATGAAGATGCCAACCTCACAGAACACCCAACAACTTGCATCGAGAGTGCAAGTCTCACTGAAAAGATAAAGAAGGTTCCAAATGGCTTACGAGAAATGTTCCTGCACAAACAGCATAAGATCAAAAATGGAAGGGGCTTACTAAAGAATGAAAGATCATAATAACACGAGGGAAGAAAATTAAGATGGGGAGGATGAAGACATCAAGGTTTTATAGCATATTCACTATTCAAAACACCAAAAACAATTAACCAGTGATCAAATATATAATGAACTGTTGAACTGGTAATATTGACTTACAACTCTAACTCAAATATACAGCCAACCACTGTTTCTCAGAACCAAATCAAACAGTGAAACATTCAGAGCAACAAGCAGAGTTTGAAAATTTGACTGGCTTAGGTTATTCTGCGTTTTCTTAATATGATTCATTAATATTTTAACTATAACATGTATGATGTATCCCTGCAATTTGACTGGGACTTTCAATCAACATACACAGATGCAAAAACCTACATATCCTATCACTCCAAAAATTAAGGTTTCCAACTCGACAAACGCAATCCAAGAATCCCACCACAACATTTCCCTAATCTCCATTAGAGCATCCAATTCAACATAACTAAATGATATGACAAAAAGACAACCCAGCAAATCTGTGTTGAATCGGAGAGGGGCAATTTTCTGTTTTGATTCCCTTTTGACCAAACAAAATAAGGAAAAACCGGAATGGGACCTCTCAGATACTTCTTGGGAATAGAGGTAGAAGATCCAGCAATGGTCTCTTTATCTCCCAAAGAAACTATGTCCTAGACCTTCTCTGTGAGACTAGTATGCTTAAGTGCAAATCTATTGATTCTCCTACTGAGGTCAACCACCAACTCAGCAATGAAGGTGGAAATCCAGTGGACAGGGAGAGATATCAAAGGCTTGTTGGTAGATTGATATATCTCTCCCATACTCAGTGAGATATAGCATATGCCGTGGGAGTAGTTAGTCGGTTCCTACATGCTCCACAAACTACACACCTTGTAGTCTTGAGGCAGTAAATCAAATTCTGTGATACATGAAATCAGCTCCTCAAGCCAGTCTAAAGTTGTAGGCGGTTACTGATGCAAATTGGGCTGATTCTATTGATCGGCGATTTACTTCCGGATATTGTACTGTCCTTGGAGGAAATCTGGTTACTTGGAGAAGCAACTAGTGGTCTCTAGATCCAGTGCCGAATTATATTACTGAGCAATGGCTTAAGGTGTATGTGAGCTTACATGGTTTAAGGTGTTACTTGGAGATCTGGGGGTAACATCTAAAGAACCGACGAGACTCTACTATGATAACAATATTAAAATCAGTATAACTCATAATCCAATTCAACATGATAGGACCAAGCATATCGAAATTGGACACTTCATCAAAGAGAAGCTTGAACAAGGCTCGATTTGCATTCCTTTTGTCACTTCCAAAAATCAGTTAGCATGTATTTTTACCAAGGGTTTTAAATGTAAGGTATTTGACCCTAATGTATGCAAAATTGGGCATGAAATATGTCTATGCACCGACTTGAGGGCAAGGTTTAAAGTATCGATATCAGGTAACATATCAGAAAGGTGATATTAAGAGACCTATCTTATCGAAGATGTAAGATACACTAAAATACACATGGAAATGCTCAGTAACATGTGAAATACAGTTTTTTGAAGCATAAAACAATATAAATAACTAATATGCAAAAGGGGTATGGTTCCCTCCGACACCTGTGTGAAGTTTCAGCCGTTGGAGAGGGTATATAGAAAATTTTAAATAGGGTGCTATAGTAACCTGGGTGGGGACAGGGTGCCCACATGCAGTTTCGGGTTTCAGCGGGTGTTTTGCAAATCTTTTACCCTATGTAAAATATATCATGTATATATATGAGAACAAGATACGTGACAAGTGTATTCAATTGATTATGTAAAAAGGAATGTTATTTTCAGTTTGAAGAAGATTTAGGGTTTAAATACACACACCATTGCAAAAAAAAAAAAAAACCCTAGTCTGACTCAATCATTCAGGTTTTTTTTTTTTCACTAATCTGGTGGTGTACATGTAGCTCCATAACGGACTAGCTACCGGGGTGATCGACTTATCGGACCTATTAAAAAACAAGTGAAAGAAGGACCAACAGCGATCCCATCCTAAAGGAGAGAGTGATCCATTGCCCCCCAAAAGAAAAAAAAAAAA